>NW_019384732.1:301304-302692 GCF_000671375.1 Centruroides sculpturatus | reverse complement strand
AGTAATGCAATTTCAGAGGAATGCTTTTGCAATATACAAATTATTAATAAAATATAAATATTGTTTTTACAATTTAAGGTTTTAATGTAGATTACTATTTAAATTTCAAGATGAGGAATTTAACTGAAAATGTATAAAGAATTGGTATGGTCTTTTGTGAAGAATTTTCAGTTGTAGAAATAAAAAAAAAATCTTTATATATCTGATAATGCCAATTCTGTAGACTATGTAAACTTTATATTGATACAATATTTAAATTCTAAAATTATAAATGTTAAAATTAGCAATAAAATTATTATTATTCTTTGAATTTGAGAACATGCATATTAATTACCTTAATACTATTATGTTTTATTGATATTTTACTGAAGACTTGTACAGTACAAATTATTTTAATGTATGACTCATATAAAAGTCAAACCTCAAATTTTAACCATTTGTCATATAATAATAATGAATACATCATAAAATAAACTAAGTTTTTTTTTTAAAATAAAGAATTTAAAAAAAAACTTAGTTTATCTCTTATTTTTTCTTTATGAAAAATAAGAGATAAAATTTAGAATTATTAATACACATTAAGAAAAGTAGTAACTGAAAAAATTTCCTTCTGTAAAGTTGGCCTTTTTTATTGCTTTATGGATGAAATCTTTTGTGAGCATCATCCTGCATTCTGTAACCTCATTTAAAACTTTTAGAATTTTGATTACAGTAATACCTTAACTTACGCTACCCTGACTTACGTGAACCCGGAGTTACGCAATTTTCAAATCTCGTCGATTCCTCTTTTGTTTGAGCGCCATACAACTCTTGATTACTCCCCACACTACAGTAGACCCCCTATAACACGGGTTCCTATAACGGAGATTCTTATAATATGGCGAAAAAAAGTGCAACAGTATTCATATAAAGACGCTACAAGGGACTCGTAAAACATCGTCACTGACTCGTGTTGCAACAGGATTGGTCGAATCTGGACCAATAGTGGATGAGCAGCCGAACTACTTTCCGCCATCCAGCGCCACGCTACGGAGAATTTAGGCTGGTAAATTGAGTTTACTATCGTCTGCACAGTATTATATATAAATTAGGTACTGTACATATAATTATATATAAATTAGGTACTGTATATATAATTATATATTAACTTAATTTATTGTAACTTTATTATAATTATATATATACTTTCCGCCGCCTGGCAACACGCTACGGAGATTTTAGGCTAGTAAGTTGAGTTTATTATCGTCTGTACAGTATGTAAATTAGGTACCGTAAGTCTAATACAGCACTAATTTTATACATTTCTTGTGAAAGAAACACTTCTTATTCAACGGCCATAAAAATTATTTATATTAATGATGTCTCCAAAGGTCAAGTTATTTTTCTGC
>NW_019384732.1:299049-301146 GCF_000671375.1 Centruroides sculpturatus | reverse complement strand
TAAGTTGAGTTTACTATCGTCTGTACAGTATTATATATTAATTATATATAAATTAGGTACTGTATATATAATTATATATTAACTTAATTTATTTTATCTTTATTATAATTATATATATACTTTCCGCCGTCTAGCGCCACGCTACGGAGAGTTTAGGCGAGTAAGTTGTTTATTATCATCTGTACAGTATGTAAATTAGGTACTGTAAGTCTAATACAGTACTGTAATTTTATACATTTCTTGTGAAAGAAACATTTCTTATACAACGGCCATAAAAATGATTTATATTAACGATGTCTCCAAAGGTTAATGAATTTTTCACAGAAAAATAACTTATCAGAAATCGCGGCCGCCGTTTGGTGAGCTGCTCTGTGACAAAAACAAGCTTAAGCAATGGCGACGTCGAACAGTGCACACTCAATAAGTAATCCTACAATTTTTTGTTTATAGCATAGTTTATACGGATTATTCCCAAAAAATTATACGTGTTTTGGAAATGTTGAGTCGAATTAGTCTAGAATCGATTAATTTTATAGAAGAAAACTTTCAAACAGCCGTAGTCTGTAAACTTCACACGTGTCAAGCTGTGATTGGCTCATGTATTTAAGGATTCCTACAACGTGAAATTTGTTTAACATAGAATACGTATCTATGCATTATGCTGTATTGTTCAGCTTACATGTTCGGATGTGTCGCGCGGAATCGATGCATAGCTACAATTTATTCTGTGTTATTTATTTCTGTGTTTGTTATATCTACGAAGACTTGAGAGACTCTACTATGTCATCCAAACAAAGTAGGACTGATTCTTCTGCATCAAACAAGAAAAAAAACTTTATCTTTGGAATGTAAAGTTAACATTATTAACTTTAATACAAAAATGAAAATTTGTGAATTGGCAAAGAAGTTTGATCTACCAGAATCGATGGTCAGAACAATTATAAAAGATAAAGAAAAAACTTTCAAAGCTGTGAAAAATGCTCAATCTTTAAATTCAAGCATCATTCGTAAACTTCACAGTATTATCCCTGAGATGAAAACAATGTTAAAATTATGGTGTGATAATCAAGTAAGTGTGAAAAATTGTCCTGTTGATCAGAAACGGTGTGGTCTCAAGTTAAGCTGGTTTTTGAGAGATTGAAAGAGGATGCTGGAGAGATGGCTAAAGATGAAGAGTTTAAAGTTATAATGGTTGGTTCAGCTGATTCAAAAGTCACTGTAATTGGCATAGCATTGCAGAAAATGGAGAAATGACAAGTGCTGATAAAGAGGCTGCGTCTTACTATCCAGAGAAATTCAAAGCTATAATAGATGAAGGTGGCTATACCAGCTAAACCATATTCAACATAGATGAGACTGGACAGTTCTGGAAGAAGATGTCTAAAAGAACTTTTATCGCGCGTGAAGAGAAAAACCTTTCCAGGCTTTAATGCCGCCAAAGATCGATTGACAGTGATGGTTGGCACGAATGCAGCTGATGATTGTAAGTTAAAACCTCTCTTAGTTTATTGCTCGGAAAATCCAAGAGCATTGAAAAAAAATATAAAGCTGGCTTGTCTGTAATTTGGAAGTCGAATCGTAAAGCTTGAGTGGCAGCTTCCCTTTTTGAGGACTGGTTTGGTCATCACTTCATACCTGAAGTCGAACGTTATTGCCAATCTAAACAAATTCCATTTAAAGTGATGCTAATAATCGACATCGTGCCATCCCCCTGCAACTTTAACTAATTTTGACCCACGTGTGAAAGTTGTATTTTTGCCACCAAATACAACCAGCTTGTTTCAACAGATTGATCAGGGAGTCATTAAAACATTCAAAGGTCATTACACGAGACGATCGTTTGCACATCTGCACGAAGCTATGAGACAAAACAACAAGTTCTCTGTTAAAGACTTTTGGAAACATTTTTTTCTAAATTATTGTTTTCTTTAGTCTCCAGTCCCAATTAAAAATAATTTGTATGTATTTATATGAGAAATTATACCCCAACTTATGTGAATTCGACTTACGCGGATATCGCTTGGTCCCACCTATCGTGTAAGTTCACAGTATCACTGTATTTACTTTTTTTTTTTTTTTTTTTAAATCTGGGATTAG
>NW_019384732.1:229712-298643 GCF_000671375.1 Centruroides sculpturatus | reverse complement strand
TAGTGATGCGACAAAAGAGGCATTTGACATTGACCGGTATCGGCACCCTTGAGATTTGGCAGCCTGTGTGCATTGTACGCACTGCACACCTAGCAGGACCGTCTCTGATTCCACTCGTAGGGAGCTATTTGACTAAGTGGTTAAAATTTAGAGTAAAGAATATTTTATGTTATTTTTATGTACGTTTCATTACAAAGCTATATTTAATTATAATTTTCTTTAAAAGTATATTCATACAATTGAAGAATATTTTGTACCAGGTATGGATATCAACCACACATTTTATTTCACCAAGTAAGTTTTTATAATTTTATTTTTAATTTTAGCCCTTATATCGTGGCTAGCAATTCAGAATGCAATTGTGATATTGAAAATTTATTTTAAAAAGTTTTGGCTCAAGATCATATAATGAAAAAGAAAAACATTATTAAAAGAGAAAGGCCAATGCCTAAGTTAAATATAAACACTTCAATAAAAAAATTTGTTAGACATTTTCACGATAAAATGGCTCTGTAGATGCATAAAAATGCAAAAATTGTTTTGTTGGCTTGCCTACTATTTTCAAATGAAATTAGTGTGTGGAATAAGAATGGCTTTGACAATTTAGCTGGCAAAAGACACAAAAAATCGTCGATTCTTTTGTTTTTGAAGCAATTTGGAAATCAAAGCGGAATAGAATTTAACATTAGTAAATAATATAAAGTAAATATTGAAAATTATAACGAGATAGTTACGGCATAGATATATTTAAATTAATAGATGTTATATGTTTTTATCAAAGCAAGAATTGGCATTTAGAAAGCATAGGGTTGTTGAATCTATTAACAGAGTTATTGAATCTAATAACAGAGGTAATTATATTGAACTTGTTTATTTATTAACTACGTCAGATAAATAATCTATTAAAAATACATTTAAAGAATTAACTGATTGTCCCTGGAAGTCGGCTTCTTACAGAAACACAGCTTCCCTCTCTTCAAATGTCATGGCATGCCACTGATTAATATATCTTATCAAGTGGAAGAACAGGAACCTTTGGGGCTGAAATAGGACAAAAATAATCACTTGGCCTCCCTCTGGGTGCATCACTGCCCCTTATACACAAGCTACCATGCCAAATTTCATTTTTATTTTCCGGTGGTTATATATAAGGGGCCGTCCATAAATTACGTAAGGTGTTTTGGGGTGGGTGGGGGTAAAGGATTTCTTACTATTTCTTACTCAGGGGTAGGGGGTAATAGATCTCGTCTTACGTAATATTCTTATTTTTATTTTTTGATCTCGTTGAGTGGTGGCGTTTTGAATTTGGCTTCAATTTGGCGGTTTCTATTAAGAACGCTGGTTGTCTCGTGTGACGTGATAGAGTAATAACGCTAGCAGATTTACGCTCTACACATTTTCTGTCATGGGAGAAAGGCCGTGTGGTGGTTTCTCTCTCTTGTTTTTTATTAGAATAAGTGCACCATTCCTTTGGGTNAAAATGTTTCCTCAAATTTATTCCGAATCAGATCGCAAACGCGTGTTAATCCGCGTATAATAAGTTTGATTAACTGGTGTCAAGGAATCCTGACGAACATCTGAACTTCGCCGTTCAGATCATCTTTGTTTACGCTCTCCTATAAAAAGTTAGAGACCTGGTCTTACCGACTAGTGCCCATAAGTGGCGTAGACTAAGACCTACGTCCTGGTAGATCTCACACCAACAAGGTAGTAGAGAACAGAAGAATTCCTGCTTCACTATAAAGAGTTATTCTATGAGCAAGCACTGTTTTCAGCACCAAAAAAGCAACAGTAATTACACCATTAACCATGCTTAAGGACTCACGATATAAGGGAGCACAGTCCTGGCTATGTTTCTATGGGACAGTATAAACATGAGAATTATTAATAATATAAGAAAGTATTGATATTTTTCTGTATTTGTTTTGACCAGGAACAATTAATTTTAAATAAATGTGCTATTTATTTCAGACNTCTTATTACAAATTTCTATACTACACATGAAAAAAAAAAAAAGATTGCTATTGTATGTTCGAATGTTAGTGGCGGAGTGGAAGCACTGTATTGTCAGCTTCCAAACAGCCAGATTCGCGCATGCACTTTACAGAGCACCAACCTCACCCAGTTTAGCTGGTGAAAGCCTACGACCTTGGATGGATGCTACACATATAACGCTTCCAATTCTATACAGGACCAGTTCTGGACTGTTAGCTGCCTGCCCACTAGATATTTGGCTGCCCTTGCCCGATTATATGAATCATGACTAGATTTATAACTTAACCCAACTGATAAGAATTTATAGGTATGTTTTTATGATAGTTCTGTATAATTGACAGAAGTTAAAAAAAATCCATTAAAATATTTCATATATTTATTCTGCTTTTATTCTGCTCTCCCATCTTATATTACTTACGGATTTCAATGTTAAACCAGCGATATTACAATTTCATATGTTCCATCTTTAAGGAGATATAGAAAAAAACATGTACAATTCTTGTATAATGTTAAAAAATTAACTGTTACTTTGACATCATCATTTACAACTAAATTTAATGAATGAGAGAGATGCACGAGGTACAGAAAAAGCTCTAGAATTTATTTTCCTTAAATTACGATTTATGTATCCGTTATCATAAAAATTTGTCTTTCCACTTTTTCCCAAGACTACAAATATTCGAGTACAAAGTAACCAGTTTTGACTTATTTCTATTTAAGAAGTAGTTAAATAATTAAGAGATTAGGGAATTAGGGACATAAATAAAACCCTGCTGAAAGAGCCAGAATATTACTTAAAAGCTTAACCGACCCAATCTCTAGCTGAGTACAGTGGGGACTGATTTCTTCGTAATATTAGACGTAATATAAACAGAAATTTTTCCAGTTCAACGAGAGTGACCGAAAAGTTGTAAATTTTGGAAATTTCCACGGACACCTGGTCCTAAAACGAATTAGTTAGATNCTAACACATTTTAGCAGCATGTAGTTTATTTTCTTGGCCTTAGCCAAGATGTAATCAATATGGCAACGGAATATAGTTTCTTTCTATTCTCTCTTGTTTTATCTTGTATGATGTTTCTTTTACACATGCTCAAGCTAGTCGATCTGACAAAGTTTTTTGCGTCTTTTGCGAACATTAAAATTAATATAAAAACAATTATAATGACGTTGATTAATGATGATGATAATAATAATAATATTGTTAATAATTAAAAAATAAAGTTCTTAAAATAAATTGTTCATTCGAATTCATTAAATTTTTATATTTTAAAATGTGTTCACATAAAGTCTTTTATAAATATTAGTACATATTAATTAACTAGTTAATAATTATATATTTTGGACCTAATGTGTTTAGGGTTTCATTAAAAACATTTTTTTGGTTAATTTAAAATCTTTCTATAAAATCATGCCAAAATATTACGTAAGATAGGAAGGGGAGGGGGGATAAAAAGAAAATATTACTTTTTCTTACACGAGTGGGTGGGGGTCTAGAATGGCTGAAATCCCCCTTACATAATTTATGGACGGCCCCTAACAGACAAAAGTATGGTAATCAGTCAAAAAATGACTCCCTCATATTTTTTTACATTTTTGTACTGGAAACCTTGAAACATCGAGAAATGCAAAAAAAAAAATTCAAGTTTTTCTGTATGTATGGATGTTAGTATGTGGAGAGGGAATAATTTTGTTCATTTTCTTCGAAGCTTAATGCCTGTGTTTTTGTCAAAAATTTCTGAACTTTTGCAGGGAGGTTTGCTTATTAGGGGGATTGATGCTATTAAGTTTTGGTGATTAAAGGTTGAAGGGTGGGGAGATAAAGGGAATCGTGTGTATCTCCAATAGGGTCAGACTTAATGACGATTTTACTCGTTATTAACATTTACAATTTTTTTAAATAAAAACTCATCATCCCTACCCTCAAAATTAAGCTTTTTGCCATTTTATAATAGTTAAAGGTATAAAGGTTTTAAATAAACTATCATAATAGATGGCGCCACCAAATGTTGCCGGGTAAAGTTAAGCAACTTGTTGCTGGATTTTTTAAACTTTATCTCCATTCTGAGATATTAAACTAAACATATTCCAACACAAATACACACAATGAATTTTGTTCTCATTCAGAGGTCTCAATACGTCGAGATTTGAAAAAAAACGGAGGGTCAAATCTGATACGATTTCAATACTTTTAAGTTAGACTATATACGTAATCGGGAAAGTAACATTCCGCCCGCGTGCGTGTGAAGAATGTTAGCATTTATTTAGTTGAATTAATATCTCAGGATGGGGTAAAGATTAAGAAACGGAATTTGGCATGGTAACTTGCCAACATGGTAAATAAGGGGCATTGACGCTATTAAATTTTGGAGTACTCAAGGAAGTGAGAAGATAGAGAGGGCCATAGATAGTATTTCGGCTGCGATAAGACGTAGTGAAAATTTTACTCGTATGAATTTTAAGCTCTTTTGAAATGATGAAAATTTTCCAAAATGGCGCCTCAAATTAAAAAAAAAAATCTAGCAATGGCTTGCTAGCTATTTTATAGCTAACCAAATACGACTATTTCTATGTTATTGCTTCCGGTTTATAGTACTTCACCAAATACTTTATCCATTAGCGGAGGATACTACCATGATTACTAGAATATAAGGTTGGCAAACTCTTCCAAAACCTGTCTAGAGCTTGTTGCAACTTAGGCCTATTTTTATCTAGAGCGGGGTGTAAACCTGGCGGCCCTCCGATGTCAGTTTTCGTGGCCTGCGGCTACGATGCTCTGAAGTTAAGTAAAACGGCTTACAGATCAAGACTAACATAAACATCTATCTGTCATAATGAAGATTGTTTTTTCTCAATCTTTGAATCCAGATATTGGAAAACTAGGAGGAGGAAGATAGCACTGGCAAGTTTCCGGTGAAAACAATTTTAGTTTTATAAATATGAACATTAAATAAAATAAATGTTTAAATAAAAGTAATACAATAGCAATTATGTATTGTTGAGTTGTATTCACTGAACTACATAATGTGTTTTAATTGTCCTATCTATATTCCTGCATTCTCACTTCAAATTATAATTTTAAGAAAATTTGTAAATGTGATGTGGCCCGCGTGAATCTTACCAGTCATATTAATGGCCCGTTGTTAAATGAGTTTGACACATCTGATCTAGAGTATGTGGCACAACGCACTGATAGCATTGAACTGTGAAGACAATAGGCCTATATATTGTATCGCGCTATATAGTTTATACACGTATTAAATGTATTTTCGTCCGATAATAAAACTGATTTACACACCGTTATTTAATGTTAAAATAACAAGTTTAAATACAATTATATTATTTCTTATTAATACAAAATATCACATTCTTTTATTTTTTATTTAATCACTCTATATTTATATTTATTTTTTAAAATTTTATTTACAGTAAAACCTGTCTATGGCGACCACCCACGATTCCTTCAAAAAGTGGTCTTTTAGACAGGTGGTCGTCCAATACAGGTGGTGCTGTAATACCGTATTTCCGTACGTATTTTGCGCACTTTTTAGCCATTTCTACTTAGCAAAATTCGAGGCGAGCAAAAATAAGCGAATTTTTTCAACGATAGGGCTATATTGGTATTGTATTTTATTCTTATCGGATAACCCGATTTACAGGAGTCGTCATGATATTATAAGACAGATTTAACACCAATATTTTAAAGATTAATACAATACTCGCATTTTCTCGATTATAATGCACACTTTCTTTTTTCCGACTTAATTAATTCGACTCGGTTCTTTTCGTTCGCTCCTCAGTTACGTGTATTACGTCATCAATATACAAGCGCGTCCTATCTCTCCATCACTTTGCTTTTGGTTTTCGTTAGTTTAATCTTATTTTAACTTTAAAAATACTGTATTTTTTAATATTTAATATTTTCTTAATTAATTAAGTACAATAAGAAAAATTATTAATTAATAATAAAACGATTTTATTATTTTTTCTCATTATACGATTTCATTACAATCGCGGAATCGAAAAAGGAAGTAAAACTGATTTTTGCATTAATGCGTTTATTGTTTTTTGAATATTTTGCCTGCGAAAATTACTTGGATATTATTTTTCTAAAAATATCGTGGAAATAAGGTAGGTTGATACAGAAACTATTTATCGCACGTGTACTGTATATGAGCTTCAAAATAAATAAATAAAAATAGATTTTATCAAACGATGAGATCAGCCGATTAATTGTATCGTGTACAATATTTTACACCCCCAAGGAAAATACTGTAGGTCTAGGGTAAAATAAATTTTGTTTTCCCACAGTTAAACTTCGCCGCTAATTGCTGTTGTGATAACTTTAATACGATCTTCTAACGACAGCACTTTGCATTTCGGACATTTTCCAACAAACTGAAATGAATTTCCTTTGTTGCTAGACTAATTTATTAACACCTGCACCTAATTTCAAGGGTGGGAGAAGTGCCCGGGATGGGTTCGAACGAGAGTTTAGACTAATTCATTATATTAGGAGGTGGAAACGTTGTTGAGATGGGTTCTTACAATAGTTTAGACCAGATACATTCGCGAAAGTGGTCGCTTATTACAGGTGTTGTATGTTGTTTCGGACCAAAAATCGATGCCCGCGGTCGCGTTACACAGGTGGTCGTTTAATACAGGTAACTTATACGAAGACTCTATGGATAAACTGTTCCGTGCCAGAAATTTTTGCCCGTTTTGACAGGTGCCCGTCGAATGCAGGTGGTCGCCTAAGCAGTTTTCACTGTATATGGTAATATAATTATGTTGTACGTTTTCTATATTGTAAACCTTCATATTTTTAACTTTATTTGATAGTTAAATGTTGATCCATCTGATGATGATTTGTGAAATCATTAGTAAAAATTAAAAGTTCCTCAGTTAAAAGTTTATTATATTAGTTAGTTACAATTTACATAGTTTCCTAGCATTTTTATTTTTCATTCTGCTATTTATAAACTTATTTACTTCTCTTGTGAAAAAAATGAATTCTTGTGGTTACATAACATATAAAACTAAATTATGTGTGAAACTAATTGTACATAATGATCTTTACATCCTAAAGTGATTAAGGCCAAGTTGCTCTCTGTTACAATATCATCAAATATTCTAACAAATTTTTTATCTTCTACATCCTGAGAAATGTTTTTCACAATAGTAGTAAATGCAACAGCTATTTGGATGGATGCAGGAGTCTTAGATATTTAAGCACATTGGGAAAAATAGTAAGAATTGCATCCTGTCTTAGTATTGGTTGAAAACACTTCTCCGTATGTTTTACCACCTTATGACAAGTCAGACAAGGGGGAGAGGTTAAACTTCAATGGATGTCCGTTTTGTTTCAATAAATTTTATACAGTTCATATGTTTTAGTATTCATAAAGTGGTAAAGATTTTGGGGGTTGAGTTTTATTTGAAGTCCGAAAAGGGAAGGGATTACGGAAACTTGGAGAAACTGGAACAATTGGGGAGAGGGAGTAAAAATTTCAAGAAAAATGTAGACATAATTTATGGACAGCCCCTTATAATGTAACGAATATCAAAATGCAACTCACAAACAAAGGAGTTCTTGGTGACTTCGAAGTCTCTTGGTGGAGAAATGGGGTGCTGGAAAATTTAATTGTCACATTCCTGGTCGTAGATCGCGGAGAGAGAGGAGTAACACTGATCGAATTTTAACGGTCACCCAACACTGGGTTTAAAGCGAATAGGCAGACGCATCCTCGAGGGGGATGCTGCCGGGATCATAAGGACACAGCTGCATCCTCTCCGAAAAGAAGGAAAAACACATTTTCTGTAATTTACGGGACAATCGTTCTAGGAGCACCCTACAATTATGGACCCTCACTACACACAATTATGGACAGCACTGACACTATACAGGCTATACTGTATAACTCTATTGTAAGCATAGCTTTGTTGTTTCATTAAATACGAATATTACTGTCAATCCGTGTCAGTGTGAATCTCTATGTCCAATTCCACTATACCCAGTGGTGATATTCGAAATATTTAACAAAGGGTTCGCTAACAGAAAATTTTTCCTTAACAATTTTTTTCGCTCAAATGGTGCATTAGCAACATTAGCGCAAAAACTGGCCTTAAGATACCCATATAAATAAAATGATGCGTTCGCAAAATTACATCAGTTAAAATTTAACATTGTTTATGCCAGAACTATATTTTTTTTATAAATAATAAAAAAAAGTGTTCAAAATGGTTTATTTTGTACATATTTTAATATTTTTCATTCACAATATTTTATAAACACAAAAATTGGCTTTTTCTCAAGAAAAAACTTTTCTAAATCATTTATTTTATCATTAGGTATTATTATAATAATAAACAGATGTCATCGTTTCTCGAAATAAAATATCTTTTTTATTTCGCTGTCGATAGCCCGACACGTGTTCCGCAGCCATCTTGTATTTTCTCGCGCGCGTGGGATTGTGGGATCTCTCGTATGACTGGACCTAGTTTCAAGAACTCTCTTGAGTCGATCGCGATTAAATCTCGTTTCAGTCGAGATTGAAACGGTCGATGGAGGTTGCACCATGGCGAACGGGGTATAAGGCTCTAGTTTAGTAGTGTTACAGAGTATAATACGTATATTTTAATATATTTTTTAAAAGAAACAAAACCACTGAGAAATGTTACGTGTGTTTAACAACGGGTTCGGAAAACTTTGAAAATGTTAACAACGGGTTCGGCCGAACCTGTGCGAACCCGCTGAATATCACCACTGACTATACCCATGCGATCCTTACATAACAAACCTGCTGTAGCAGTAACCAACGTGGCCTTACTTGCTGGTAGTGTCGCCCTGGTGGCAAAGTTTGTCTCTAGACGCTTTTTCGACACACTTCTTACGGGAGTTCTCCAACCTTATATTCTACAATAGTAATCGTGATACTACTAACTACTAACTACTAACAACCAATTAGTTTCTTTCGTACTTGGTCAATCGATTTGCCGAATTATTTCTGTTATGATAACAAGGTCAAAATGTGGAAAGATACTAGAAAGCTGAAACAAGTTTTTTCGGTTAAATCTAAAACTACGCAATTTGATAATTTGCAAGACACTATAAATTTTCATATGTGCTAAACAGTAAGACAACATTGTTAATTAAGATCGAAATGACAAATTTACCTGAAACTTTATTCTGAAGAGGATATTTTTCTCTATTTTATCTATGTACAATGCCAATAAGCAACATTTTAAGACATTTTTACAATGTTGTTTATTATATTACAAGTTTTTGCATTTACTTGGAATAGAATGACTTGCAACAATTCAATGGCACTTTTGCCATTTGATTCCATTTCCTTATACGGTATTTTACAATCTTCTTATCATGACTTTATTCTCAAAAGCCACACCTTTTTATTACTGTAAATTGTGTTCAGGAATTTAGAAAATAAAGTTAATTTACCGGTCAACTAATTAAGTAAATCTTTATATTATAGCTATTTAATTTGTAAGGTGATTTAATTGTATTTTTAATTTATGTAAACTTTTAAAAGTTTTTAAATGTTTATAAGTGATCAGCTGCATTAATATCGATTAAAACAAGATTATATCTTATAAAATTTAATATTTTTTCATTTATAATGTCCAACAATCCATATGGGATTAAGTAATAAATAAACTCATAAAACACCGGATATGCAATTGTACTTGAAACTGAATCTCCATCTATGGTCGTTTATTAATACGTACAAATTATAATTATAACATTGAAGAGGATTTGAGAGTTCACGTAAACCTAAAATGCGTATGTAGAATAAAGTATAAATTAATTGTTCGTGAATAACGTTTACGTTAAACGTGGAATAAACTGTACGTTTAACCTTGGATATTGTATATTGCTGAACGAAATACTATACCTATAAATATAGAATTATTTAGTTAAAATACGTAAGTATACAGCAAACATATAATTCGGTTTATATTAGTTATTAAAAAATTGATTAATATAGCCAGCTAAACGTAGGCCTATAACCAATTATGCACTACTGTACAACAATATAGTAAATGAATAAATGATTTTTCATTTACTATATTATTATAAATATAATGAACACTCAGTCGTCGATAATCTTTTTTTACTGACCTAGTTTATGAGCAATTGTCGATGATTACTTTCGAAGTTTTATTGTATTACTGTATTTATTTATTTTTTTTTAGATATTTTTAAATTACATTTTACTACAATAAGAAACGTAATTTTAATTGTATATCAATAAATTTAAATTATAATAAAAATGTGATAAAGTGTGTGCAAAATATCATTTCAAAATGAATTAGTACGAAATATGTACTATTGTAACAACATTTATAAATTCTATTCTAACAGATAATAACAATAGTAAACTATTGATAGTTTTATTGAATTTTAGAGTATCAAATATTACGAATAACTGTTCCAGTAATTGACATTATACATCTGTTTTAGGTGTTGAGAAACATGTAAATATATAAACTTTTTTAATACAATAAGCCATATAGAAAGGCGAACTTTTACTTTACTAATAGCAAGTTCCAAAATTATTAGAAAACGAATACAGTATTTTTTCTTAATAGTATACAAAATTTCAGTAATTGCCATCTAGAATTAAAATTTAATCTAGAGTTTAAAAATGTAAAAACTAGTTTGTAATGCTTGTAGTATCATTTGTAATTACAAATAGATGTTTTCCTTTTTTTTCTAAAACAGTGTACAGATCATCAACTTATTCTAACTGTAATATTTTACTGGCTAACTGTAATATCAAAATCGAATTGAAAAATAAGTTTCAGTAGCTCCTCTTTGGAATAATTCTTACACTATAGACGAGTTCAGTAAATGAACTAAGTGTACCAAAGCATATACGGATGGTATAATAAAACAAAAGGTTTAGGTGCACAGCATTCAGAAAGAAAATCAACTGTTCCAGTGCTAACACTAGGCGCAATGTGTTTAGACACAGTTTTCCATCAGTACAACACGTGTTACAAATTTCGTTATGAAGCTGAGTACAATTTTTTTTTTTTTTAACTTTTGGATGAAGAATTATTCCAGATTACTGAAAACTGTATGAATGTTACATGAATATATTTTTCATATAATATGAATGTTGTTTAATAGTAGTTTTTTTATTTATTTATTTGTGGTTTTAGGCCTTTTACCTCTCAGAGAGCACAAAAAGGTCAGATGTTTAATAGTAGTAATAGCGAGAATTTGTGAGATTTGCTTTTCCGACATATTGAAAGCACCACTAATTCTTTGCTATATTACATCATTTCCTGTGCACTGAAAAAAGTAATACTGATACCCAAGTTTATTTACTGAATTCATCTTATCTATTATTAGTTTAATTCTTTAACAGCAGATGATGCAACTGAACAGTCTTCATGTCTCGCTAGCTTATTTTTAGTTTTAATTTCTAATTGTCAATTACTGGTACAGTTACCCCATATTCTTGAGGATTTTTGATTTTGTTAATCTTTCGCATATTAATTAACTGATAGTGTGCAAATGAATATATATTTTTATGCATTCTAAATTTTGTGTTTTATTTTTCAGCCAAAGCTTACCAAGATGGAACTTTAGCAAGATCCACAATAAAAACAGTGCGAATGGCTTCTTTCCATTCTATCACTCATGACAGTGCCCAGTTCCTAAATGCAATGTTTCGACAGTGTCTCTACCCCAGGGGTTGCGAACCTATGGCAAGTGTAAAAATAGCACATGGGAGAAATCATCTGGCATGTAAAGTATCATACGATTTCGATTAATCTGTTCGACCTGCCTTTTTCAATCATCATTTCGGTTTATCCCCTGATCATCCTTTTTTCAATCAGCTTCTTTACATTTACTCTAAGTAAAGCAAATTCATTTTATTTACCGTATATCTGCGCAGATAAGACGACCTTCAGATAGGACGAGGTATAAATTTTCGTCGAAGTTTTATAGTTTTAGCATATATCTGCCCTATAAGGCGACCCCCCAAACTATCAACGGCCTATGAATTTAGTTTAGATCAGCGATCATCATCTGAATAATAACATAGCATAGCGTATACGGAATTATTTCCTATTCGTAATTTTTTGAAAAAACTTCAAAGTTTATTTTCTTGCATCTGGCAGCACTGCCTTGTGATTGTTGCAAACATTCACACTGATTCCGGGATTCGGGTAATGACCTTGACCATTCACAAAAAACATCGTATGAGCTATTCTATTTTATGCACATATCCTACTCTCTTCTAGTAAATAATTACGGTTAGTCTGTCCTTTTATAATGGTTTTAATTTACATAAATTTCAATCTAATTTTTTTTGTATCTGTCCTATAACACAACCCCGGATTTTGGGGCCTTTTATTTAATTAAATTTGATGAAACGAATCTACAGCTGCAAGGAGATTTGAATTTGATCAAAGCAATGACAACTATTTCTGGGTTCGTGTCAAAACTTTCCTTGTACAAACAAAATTTTAGTCGGAGATAATTCTATCAGTTTCCGAATCTTTCTTCTGTGGAAACAAATTATGACGGCATTCTGGTAATTTTTCAGCATTTGGAGGAAACACTTGAAGATTTTACAAATAGATTTCAGGATGTCTTTAACATGATCATTCCAGATTGAATATTAGAACCTTTCTCAAACCTACAAACAGCAGAATTATCATTGCAGGAGAAGTTGATAGAATTGTCAACAAATGAAGAATTAAAATTGAATATTAAAAATGGATATCAACATTTTTGGTTTCAAAGGCAAATTCCAGTATTATATCCAGCTTTATGGGCTACATCAAAGAAGTTTTTCATTGCATTCCCATCATCATATTTAGCCGAAAGAGGATTTAGCATAGTCAGCAATTTACTAACAGAAAAGAAACAGATTGTCAGTGATGGAACGTGGCTATTTAAGATTGCTTAAGACAAATATGGCACCAAATATCGAAAAATTAGTGTCATTACACCAAGCTCAGCCTTCTCACTAATAATATTATATTAATTTTTTTTTATCAAACTTTGAGCAATGTACCAATATCGTTAATATCTTTTAATAACGAACATTTAAAAATCTATCTTTGTTTTCCACTATCTATATACATAACCCATTGAACGCGTGACCGTCTGTCCGCGTAAGGGTATGCCAAAAATGGGCACTAGAGGCGCCCCCATCGTGTGTCATATTTCAAACATTTAAATTAACAATATAAATTATTATTTGGTCAATATAACAATACAGTGGTACCTCAGGATACGAACGCCCCAGCATACGAAATTTTCAAGATACGACACGAAATTTGAACATATTTTTGCTCCGCGATACGAACAAAAACTCACCATACGACGTTACATTAGTTCGCAGCGCCATTTTTTATTCACTTCTGTTCGTCGGTCTCAGTCTGCGTGTTTGCTTCGTCATGGAAGGATCTCGCTCGATAAAGAAATCTCGAGGTATTATCAGAAAGTGACTGATTTTATTTAAAAAAAAACACCGCGAAAAGGTTCACAATGGCCGTATTGCTGCTCGGAGTAATGACATTTGCCTAAGTCATTTTAGAAACATTTTAAAAAGTAGGCAATGCCAAACCTCTTTGGATAGATATTTTACCAAGCGACCTCTATGGAGTGAATTCAGTGCTGGTGGAAGTGAAAAAAAGAAAGCAAAAAGCAATGAATAAAAATTAAAAAAAAAAGAAAATATAAAACAACACTAATTTTTTTAATCTTTTCTAAGTNGCTAAGACCGTGGAACTTGCTCAGTCACTCATTCTGTTTAAGGGCGTACATTGTTAAGAAAAGACAATGCTTTTATAATAAATAACTGCAAATGTTTTAGAGCAGTGCATCTACAATCCGTTGTAACTGTGCTGAGTAGAAGTCAGCAATGATTGACTAATGACAAAAAATCATAAAGAATGATAGGCCTACTAGTTGTAACCGATCATAGATACGATCTCAGTGTCGGAACGGATTAATTTCGTATCCTGAGGCACCACTGTATAAATAATTCAGTATATTTGTAATAGGAATTTATTATTGTCACGGAATGCCTGTAATGTGCACTAGGGAGCGCATAACAAAAAAACGGATAGGTTTGAACGACTACGATAAGACCATAAGGTTTAAAATAGTTTTGAAAATTATATAGATAACCCATTGAACGCGAGTCCGTCCGTCCGTGTAACGTTATGCCAAAAACGGGCACTAGAGGCATCGTGTGTCATATTTCAAACATTTAAATTAACAATATAAATTATTATTATTCGTTTGGCCAATAACAATATAAATAATTCAGTATATTTGTAATAGGGATTTATTATTGTCACGGAATGCCTGTAACGTGCACTAGGGCGCGAATAACGAAAAAACGGATAGTTTTGAAAATTATAGTGGACTCCCAGAAGGTAATATTTTAATATAGGAATTTGTAATGCTGCTAGAACGCCCACTAGGGGGCGTTCCGGGCTACTAGTATAATATAGTAGGCTACACTTCACCTAAGAGGGGCGCCATCAAATTACTGTTTGAAAAGTGGGCTATGACCCCCAAAAAAAGTCGGAAAACCATCGGTTACATTACTGATTTCAAGAACCGAAGTCGGTGTATTTTTTTCTGAAAACGGGGCGGTAGGCCAAAAAAGGTTGAGAACCTACGGTCTATAGTATTGTAGTAACGTTGCATTTAGGAACTAGGAAATAAGTTCAGACGGTAACACTAATAGGTAACACTAATACAGCCAACTAAAACATACTATTCACATATCCAGCCAAATATACTGTATATTAAAATTATTAGAAATGGTGTCAAAGAACCAAATATAATATTGTGCAGGTTTGGAGCATTGGCCGGATGGCCGAGTGGTCTAGTAACAGACTACCGCTCAGGGAACCCGGGCTCGAATCCCGACAGGTCGAAAAATCCCCAAGAATTTTTCGGGGAGTGGTCTGGCCGGATATGTCGGGTCCCGTCCCTCACCACCCAGCCGCACCATTGTGGGTCTGGCTGAACCCATAATGGGCTTGCCTAAATAGGCCCTCCCAATGCCCACAGAGCGGAGAGTTAAAAAGAAGTACGTTGCATTTAGTTATCTGCATATTATTTATTATCGTTAAAGAAATTAGATATTTTTCAAGTAGAAAAATGTAGGCTATGATATTTTTTCAATAATAAATAAATTTTGTTCTATTAATTCCTTTTTTAGCATTCATATACAGTATTGTATAAACTTATCTGATAAAATGATTTTTTCATTTAATGATGATAAGGATTTTGATCATTCGCACCAAAATCTGAAGTTATATTTAATTTAAGCCATTTTGTTAAGTGGTACTTTCTCACAACATAAGGAGGGAAGAATTATTTGTTGATAAACAGAAGCGAAAAATAATTGGCATATAAGTTTAGGTGCGAAATTAGAACGCATGAAGACACCACTGTATCCTCATGATCAAGAATGGCTGCACGTATTGGAGAATTAACATATCCGGAGGTCTTAAATGCCAACTAATTTCAGGACCCTTTGAATGTCTCCATTTAATATTTATAAATGTTACTTGATATTAGGTTGTTTAAACTCTGAAGCCTCAATGAAACATTTAGGTTTAATTCGCTTATAAGATAATCTATGATTGTGAATATAAACTTGTAAAAATGCCTAAAATAAATAAATGCAGCATCTCTGTTAGGTCAACACCATTCTATTCAAAATCAAAGCTGAGATCGTGGGTTCGCGCCTCGCCGACGAGCTGGCCATATGGAGTTTTCTGGGTTTATTTCACGTTTGTAACACTAAATAGGGGCCAGTTTTCTCTTACAAGTCCTTCTGGAAGCATCCCCTTTCGGTAGATAGACCAGGTATCGCTTTGCCGTATACAAATAAATCAAATCAAATTCAAAATAATACAATTTAATTATAGTGACATTTCTAAGTAGTTAAATTTCAAATAATCAAAAAAGTTTGTGCCATTTTTGAGGGAAAAATAAACCATAAGTAAAAAGTGAATAAAAATATATTATTCACTAAAGTATCAACCCAATTTATAAACTTTTATCTAAGGAGAATAAGTTGTAAATCCCATTCTGATAAGTTTAAAGAGAACGTTAGAAACGAAGAAAGCAGACAGCTCCAAGTTTTTTAGTTTCGAAACTGTCAGCTTTGCACATATGATATTGAGTTCCAAGAAAAGGTTTGTTGAATAGTGCAGTGTCTATAGAACAAGAAGAGTGAATAGAATTCCCAGCTAAGACCGTGGAACTTGCTCAGTCACTCATTCTGTTTAAGGGCGTACATTGTTAAGAAAAGACAATGCTTTTATAATAAATAACTGCAAATGTTTTAGAGCAGTGCATCTACAATCCGTTGTAACTGTGCTGAGTAGAAGTCAGCAATGATTGACTAATGACAAAAAATCATAAAGAATGATAGGCCTACTAGTTGTAACCGATCATAAGCACGACAAACGTTTATGTTGGTGGATTCTGGACTTTGGTTAGTACAACGAATGATACAAATGCTTAGTGTTTCTGCAGACAATCCATTTTTCGTCGCACGTTCAACAAACTTACCAAAAAATGTCCATTCTTGTGGCGTCAAAAGCAATGATCAACCGTAAATCTCAAGAGTTTGTTAGTGTCAGTCAGTATATGTGGAATCCATTAACTCAGTTTCCATTTTTTTAAGTAATGAAATGCAAATAAATAATGATTGGTTTCGTCATTTATATGGGCATTTTTTATGAGCGCTTGGCTTTGTTGAAGTGATAAGACCATACAAACTTACCTAGTTACCAGATACGTTACTCTTATCTAGGTATAACTGGGCACGGTTCGTTTTTTTTTCCTGACACGAAGTAAGAATTGAGTTGAAGCGCTAGCAAACCAATAATATTGTTTTCGGGGGCCACCTACGGTTATCACATGCTTCTACCGCGGCAGTGACGTCAACACTGATAAAAAAAATTTTTTTTTAAACTACGTGCACATTTGCTACCGATCTTGTAACTCAAAAACGAAATCATGGACCTCCCACTTTTATTACATTTATAATTTCCTCGTGTCTTATTATGTTAGATGACAAAGCTTAATTAAAATCGACCGATTAAATTTTGAAAACGAACTTAATTCTATAAGCCACATAGAAGAAACTTCGCTAACGCTCCACTTCAATAAAGAACTATTTCGTAAAATTTGTAGTATGCTAAGACAGCTATTTATAATATCGTTACTGCAAACCAATGCCCAATTGTTAGACTGGTATAATTCATAAATATTCTAAATGACAATATTTTTTATTGATAAAAATGACAGACTACAAATTTCTGGTCCGTTCTGAATGTAATATTTGAAATAAGGTTTGATAATTTATTTATATTAGATATAATTCTGAAATCTTATTTTGGAATTAACTCAGCTAATCTATTAAGGTAATAAAGATAATCTATTAATGTATTTCCTTTGGAATAACCTATTAAGTTCGTTTCTCTCAGTTCTAATTGTCATTGAATGATTTGAATAATTCAAAATGCTTTCCACAGAGTTAATAATAAAGTTAATGAAATAATTTTTATGCAATAGCATAGTAGTGATTACTGTTATTATTACAAACAATATAATTGGGTTATCATATAATCGAATGAACTCTAAATATCGTCCAAACGCTCTGACTAGAGCTTGTTTTACGCTGTATGACGAAACACAAATGAAATAGACTTTTAATCAGCAACAAAAAATCTCTACTACATTAAGGTCAAACAAATGTTATCATCCGATAATCAGATTTTTATAAAAGCAAAAGTATTATAATGAATATAGTATGAATAAAAACTTGAATAAAACTATCGTACTATATTTCTAATTACAAATAAACTTATCATAAATATATCCATTACTTATTGGTTCTCAAATACTGCAATTAATCTTTTCAAATCAGGCATCTAAACAGGTCACGAACGTTTAAACTTTAAAGAAAGTTCAACTGATCATAATGAACACCAAAGCCAATTATAACAGATATAAATATCTCGTATTAAAGATCGGCAATAATTAATACTAAACAAACATTGCCAACCTTTAATAAAGCTCTATAATCAAAACGAGGTAATTTACATGAAAAATATAATGTCGAATTGCATCCCGAAGTTGGTTTCATCTTGATTCATTGACATTGATTTTTTTTATTTGATTCCTCCTCTGCTATGTTTTTCCCACGTTTATATAAGATAACTGTATATTGGAGCATCGTATTTTTAAACAAAATTATCATTTCCAATAATTTTTAAATTTAAACCCTGCCTTAAAATTTTAAAACACTTTAAAATTAATTAATTAAGTTTGACGTGTAAAAAAAATNGAAAAACATTGCAATTGAAACCGTAAAATAAACTCCACATTCTCTTTGACCGAATAAAAATTGTATTCTGAATGCGATTTGTTTAATGAATGGAAACTCGTTAAATTAACAGAAAATCGAACCCATTTTCTTTCAGCCACAACCAATAGCAATACAGTACTAACTCATTTCCAATAATTTTTAAATTTAAACCCTGCCTTAAAATTTTAAAACACACTTTAAAATTAATTAATTAAGTTTGACGTGAAAAAAAAATAATAATAATAAATACGTTCTTTCTATGGTACACAGAATTAAATATACCATTTTTCTGTTATGAGTTAAAAAGGAGCAGGTTTGAGCAATAGATAGGAATCAGAATTTTTCGTATTTTTCTGGAGCACTAAATGATATCCAAATAAAATGTATAAACTTCTTTTAAAAAATCGATTTGGCTCCGGGTAATAATAGACTAAAATTAGAGAAAACCAAGGTTTTGGCATTGTAACAGAAACTAAATCCAAATACTTAACAATGGTAGAATTGAAATTATTTAATTGTTTACTATAAAAACTAGTTATTACTGTATTAATAATAAAAACGGCTTTAAATGATTACGCAATAGAATAATTCAAATAATTTTATTAAGGTAAAAATATATAAATAAAAAAAAGTAAAATAGAATCAGAAATTTAGAAATCTAATCAAATAGTTAAATTCTAAGATTTTTATTTATGATTTACAAAATAAAATTACATAAATATGTAACGAACGGTGGTAATGAAAAAAAAAAGCAATTGATGCTCCATTATTAATTTAATCGAATTATTTTTCTAAAGTATTCTATTGAATATGTAGAAAATTATTCAAACCATTGAACTTCAAACAACACTCGTCTAAATTAAAACTACTTTGAAATGTTTAAAAAAAAAAAAAAACTTTGGCAGAATTTAACAACAGAAATCTTGAACGAAATTATTGGTACTGTCCTATATACTGACACCGAATTATGTCAAGTCTGACTATTTAAGCTTTAAAGTTTCGAATATTCTTATTTACTTTTACTTATAGAGAAGTTAGTCTTAAAAAATTANTTATTGGTACTGTCCTATATACTGACACCGAATTATGTCAAGTCTGACTATTTAAGCTTTAAAGTTTCGAATATTCTTATTTACTTTTACTTATAGAGAAGTTAGTCTTAAAAAATTATTCAACACAAATCAAAGTATTTAGTTGTTTTTAAGATTTATGAACTTTACATTTTCTAATCCTGTTTGCCATAATTATCACAATTAGTACTAATTTGCATTGAAAACATTAATGCTTAATAATTCATTTAAAACAAAGTGAATCGAAAAATTATCAGTCAATTCAGGTCAATTTGCTTATATAAACTGTTTTATAACAACACTTCACAAATCAAAGAATCCGAACGAACATTTACAGTTAGCAAGATGAAAAAGCTGATAACTACTAGTTTAGTAAATGCTCACTTGATTGATTGATTTAATCATCTGTGTGGATAAACGTAATAAACAAAATTATGTAACAATATATTACGACTCATATTTTTATAGATCAAATTAAATTATATGCAAGAAAAAATACATTGAAGTTCCAAATTTACAAACAGAACGTATCAAAATATTAGTTAACTAAATACTGTTGTAAATTACAACATATTGCAGATAATTAGTGTGATAATCAAAAAAGTGAATAAAACATTTTAAAACTGAAAACCAATTAATATTGAGCATACAAAAAAATTCATAGTTAAACATTAAATTGCCAAATCGCAAAAATTTATTACTTTCTGTATGTATATGTATACATATCCATAGAGAGACACACAATTTATATAAATATATTAATATATTTATAAATTCTGTGCGTCTTTGTTATGTATCATGTAATATGAAAACAGATTTTTCTTGACACGTCTTTAATTCATAGTACAAATAAAATTTCAGTTATGAAAATAAATTAAGTTTACACATTTTTATGAACTGTTCAAGAATACAGAATATATTGATAATAATACTATCCTTTTCTACGTCAATATCTTTGCTGTTGGCGTTTAAATTATACGTGACAGATATTCTAGTGCAAAAATAAAATTGCTGTGTCGGTTTTCAACCTTCTTAAAAAATTGATTTTGTCACTTCGACTTTTTTAACCAACAATCTTTCTAAACATACCCTTAGAGATCTCATTAGAAGGTTGGGTTGTTATTCTTCGTATTTTTAAGCATTTAAAATAATTTAACTTATAATACTATTATTCGACCTTAATCAACTAAATCATTAATTATTAAAAGTAATATTTTACAATTAAATATTGTGATATATTTTCACTTGTTTCAATATATACAGTACCTTTTAAAAGAGCAAGCAGCTTTATGCATTCGAGAAAAGTTTTGCAAGAAAAACATTGCAATTGAAACCGTAAAATAAACTCCACATTCTCTTTGACCGAATAAAAATTGTATTCTGAATGTGACTTGTTTAATGAATGGAAACTCGTTAAATTAACAGAAAATCGAACCCATTTTCTTTCAGCCACAACCAATAGCAATACTAACTTTAATTTTACAATGCAAATATTAATCTGACGCTCGAAAAAATGAACAAATTCTTTAAATTGGAATGAATACGTTTGCTTGTTTTTTTAATATATTCATATAAATTATATATTTAAAAAAAACAAAAGTTCAATGATCTTCAATTTATATTTAAAAAAAAACATTAATGAATTTTTATCTATTTTTAGGCACAGTATTTATTGTTTTTTTCTTAAAAATATATATATTTAAAATTTGAACTACGTTTTCAATTATTTAATACTTAAATATAATATTTTTCTATTGTTTTTAATTAAAATAAACCGATTAAATGTGTTTTAAAATATTGAAATGGAATTTAGATTAAAAAGTTTTCACATAATTTCTTTTTTATGAATAATTTTAAGCTATCAATTTCTATATTTAAATGAAATGTACATTTTATAATTAAACAGCGTGCAATCGAATTATGACAGATTTAAAATGATTAATTAAAGGCTAATGAAATAAATAAATGAAAAAATAATTACTAATCACAAAATAAACGGCAAATTTATCAATGATTATTATTATTAAGAGATGATATTAATAATAATTTTTTATTATCCTAATGGTTCGAAGGAGTGATGTTAAGAAAGTGATTTACCCTGATTTGGCTGAAGACGTGTGAACTTGGCTGGCCTGATTGTCTCTAATTGAAGAAGACAATAAGTTATAATTTCGATTGACAGAAGTATCCGATTGAAGATTTTCATCATCTTTATACGAATCCGAAGTCCAAGCAAACCGACGTTTCTCGCCACAGGAAAGACAAGACGATCGCTCAGTGGGATTAATCGACGTACAGTTTTTGCAATGCCACTGAAGTACCGATGCGTTCGAACCCATTTTTCACATTCTTTTCTTTTTTAAATTACGCAATATTCATTGCCCTATAAACAGTTACGTACTGTAACGGTGCTTCCGTGCAAATTATGGCCGTCAGGCAGGTTTGCCCTCCATGTTGGATGTAGCCTTGTTGTTATCGCGCATGTGCTTAACAACGCAAGCAATGACCTCTCGTTCGACTCCGCGTAACTCTACACACACAACACGCGTCCATCCATTTTCGATGATAGGTCATTTACGTTAAAAAATTATTTTTTAATAATGTATTTTTATCTTTAAAAATTAATTATAATATATTTATTTATTTATTTGTCAACTGTATGCATATGCTGATAGTTTTATTAAGGGTATCAAACACGTTTTTTGTGATTGGTTCGTTTTCTTCTGTTCTAACTAATAGCAACGATTGTAATAAGATTTGTTTTTTTTGTCAAAGCATTGATTGATTTTCTCCAAATAATTGATTAATTATCTTATTAATAATTTATTATTTGTCATCATTACATAGAATATATTTAAAAGTCGCAATTACATGGACAAAATGAGACCAGATTTATTTTTGTTGCTTACGAAGTTGTTATACTCGGTTGATGATTAAAATGAATGTTTACTTGTAATTTAATAAATTAATATCAAAGTTTTACATTAAATACACTGAAATGTGATCCTTATATCTGAAGAATTCTAATTATACTAAACTACTAACTAATCTGAAACTAATTCAAGACTCAATGATATATGTCAATGACAATGATATCAATATATGTAAAAAAAACTAATTAAGTAGCATAAAAATGTAATAAAATTACTAATTAGTTACCTTTTGATTAATTAAATAGCAATATTATGCATTAAAAATTTAAAATTATAAATAATGGCATTTCCACTATAAAAAGTGTACATATTAAATCAAAAAAAGGACAAATCAAATTTTTATATTAAATTTGAAAGTGTTTTGAAATTTAAGTTGGATATATTTAATAAAATAAGATCACTATTATTGAATATGCTGTCTGGAAACTATTGTTATGATAAATTTTTATCTGTTAAGCATTAGATACATTACATTTTTGTAACAATTTTGAAATAAATATTTAAATAAATAAAAATTGTTCATACTAAATCAAGGTAATAAATTACAGAGGAGTGAAGGAAAAAAAAATTGTAAAACTTCTAGCTAATTATGACAAGACTGGGAAGGGATTTCCTGTATTGAAGTTAATTTGTATTAGAAATAACTAATTATAATTTTTTTTAAATGCAATGAAAATATATTTCTTCATTAAATTTCTAATTGTGTGTTAAGTAGGATGTTGGATGTAAGAATATATATATATATATAGTCTAATTGTTTTGTGTTTTCATTACTTTAGATTTTTATACATTTTAGTACTTGTTATATTCTTATCGTCATATGTTAATTATTTCTAATTTTGTATATTAATATTATTATTGTAATTATTATACCATTATTCTATTCTATATACTCTATATAATATATAATTAAGTATATTATATATGTATATATTTTTACAGTGATATCAGAAATAATGAACGTTTTTGGAAATACAGTATCTAATACTGGAATATATTACTTAAACACAAACAAAGCACCTAAACTAACATATATTACCTTTGCTGGTTTAGGTGTTTTGTCTGTGTTTATATACAGTGTTTCAAAATGTGCAAATGTAACTTTTAAATTGCTGTAGGCACAAGCTATACAGTTACAAAAAAGTATTTTTAAAGGTATGGGATGTAATATTAGAATACATTAGAAAAAATTATGATAAAATGAAATAAAATAATAATTTGAACTGAACATAAAGTGCAAGAGTATAACTGAATATAAAACTAAAATTAAAAATTTGAATAAAATATCAAATTAATACAAATCAGAATGCTTTTTTATAATAAATTTCATAGTAATTCAATCAAAAATAACCTTACTAAAATAGTATGATTATTTTCAAGTAAAATTACCATTTGGTCCAGTAATTTTATAAAGTTAAAAATACACATTGCTTACCAAAACTATGGCTCCTAGGCCAAATCTGATCTGCAAATATATTTTTTGACATATCACATAAATGATGGAAATAAACCTACTTTTAATATATATATGAATATACAAAATTAGAATATGCATTTTAAAAATAAATTATAGAAATTTTTAAACAAGAAGAATTACTTTATATGATATGAATATATTGAGAAATCAAGACTATTATGTAGTATTAAATAAATTGCATGATGATTGAAATTGAGAAAATTTGCAGAAATAGACCTGAGCATGCAATAAAAGGCACTGATAAATTATTCATTAGTTTGATTTGTATTCAAAATAATATAAGTTTTATATGTTAAATTGAAACTGCTTAAAACAATATAAAGTTTGAATTATTGAAAAATCTAAAATACCATGAATTCAATATAAAAGGTGAAATTTCTATCCATTTGCATTAAAATATCATAATTGATTTTAAAATTATTTTAACACCATTAGGAAAGTATTTCAACATATATTAGATAATCATTGACTCAATTCATAATGTTCATACTGCCTAAAAATTTTATTGTGACATTTACAGTTTTATAAAAGTTGCTATAAATTCATAGATAAATTTTTAAAAATGAAATTACAATTTTTATGGTAATCTAAAAAATTGCTGTAAAATTTAAAAATTAGTTTTTTAATATAAAATTGATATTTAAACAATAATTATAATTGTCATCATCATAATTGTTATTTATCTTTGAAAACTGTTATGGAGAAATTTTTTGCAAATCTTAACATTAATGAATTGATAACTATTATATTGGATTCTATTGGTTTATTCTTAATCTAAGTTTGGCATTGTTAAAGAACATATTTTTTATTTAGTCAACTTTCTCCACATTTCTAGATATCCATCCAATAAAAATATTAATATTTATTGATTGGAATATATTAATCTTATTGATATCTTAATAGATTATACTATCATTTAAACTGAAAATTACCTGAGTTACATAAGTAATGGTGACTGTAGACCTTTACACAACTTGAATTTTACATGAGCAATTTACAAATTCGAAAGTGTAACTATATAATTAATAACTCAATACTGTATTTATTATTATATGTGTACTGTACATAAATTATTATTTTTTTCTATAAAAGAATTGTTTACAAGAAAGAGTGCATGGTACACTTGAGTATGTGCTTACAATTAGACTGAAAAGTAAAGGATTAGCAGAGCAATAAAGTAATAAATCAGTACAGTGCAAAAGAAAGAAAGGAAAAGAGAGAGTGAATGAATGAATGTTTGAAATGGAATAATTCTTTGTAAAATTACATGTTATTCTAATCAGATTTTTTTCTAATTTTTGAGATTTACATTTTACATAACTGCGAATTTATGTAAGTTGTGTGTTACATAATTCAGAGTATTACTGTACATAAAATACAGGTAAATTATTTATTCTTTCACTTTATAATGTTTGCTTATTAAAGCGCTTTATAGAAATTAATCTATTCAAATTGAGATATAATAATACAACTACAATAATATTAAATGATCACTAATGTTCAAGCAAAATTTATTTCCTAGAAATCAATAGCTGACATGATCAAATGCAGTTTTCCTCTAATTAATGATTTTGACATCTAATGAATTAATGGAAAACAATCCAAATTCTTTAAATAATACAGTAGATATAATANACATAAGTAATGGTGACTGTAGACCTTTACACAACTTGAATTTTACATGAGCAATTTACAAATTCGAAAGTGTAACTATATAATTAATAACTCAATACTGTATTTATTATTATATGTGTACTGTACATAAATTATTATTTTTTTCTATAAAAGAATTGTTTACAAGAAAGAGTGCATGGTACACTTGAGTATGTGCTTACAATTAGACTGAAAAGTAAAGGATTAGCAGAGCAATAAAGTAATAAATCAGTACAGTGCAAAAGAAAGAAAGGAAAAGAGAGAGTGAATGAATGAATGTTTGAAATGGAATAATTCTTTGTAAAATTACATGTTATTCTAATCAGATTTTTTTCTAATTTTTGAGATTTACATTTTACATAACTGCGAATTTATGTAAGTTGTGTGTTACATAATTCAGAGTATTACTGTACATAAAATACAGGTAAATTATTTATTCTTTCACTTTATAATGTTTGCTTATTAAAGCGCTTTATAGAAATTAATCTATTCAAATTGAGATATAATAATACAACTACAATAATATTAAATGATCACTAATGTTCAAGCAAAATTTATTTCCTAGAAATCAATAGCTGACATGATCAAATGCAGTTTTCCTCTAATTAATGATTTTGACATCTAATGAATTAATGGAAAACAATCCAAATTCTTTAAATAATACAGTAGATATAATAATAACTATTTTATTTACACTTACTCCAATAAAGTAGATTTTCTGTTCTATTTTTACAGCACTACATGTATTTTTTTCATTTTCTATAAATATTATTATAGCATATTTATATTTTATAAAATATATCAGTTTTCATTTTCATTATATTTTTTTTGATAACAGACAACTTTAAAATTTATTTTAATCAATAATAATAATTATAGATATCGGTAATCTTTTTATTACAAAAAATTTGAGTTCAAAATTCAGTTTATCATCAAAAAGTTCTACAGAAAAAAAATATTATGAGAAGACACTGAAGTATTATTAGTTACTCCATTATGAAGAATGTTAGGAAAGGTTGCATAGGAAGGAAAAAAAAAGAGAGAGAGCGAAAGGGAGATCTGCTCTGGCATCCTTTAAAGAAAAATCAAAAAGTGTAAATATAAACAAAATTTAATTTATACAGTTTACTATATTCCAGCAGTGTGCAGTGACAATTTTCATAAGGGACCAGATGTGAGAAAACCCATTTTTCATACATTATAACAATTATTTTATCACCCAGAAAAACTTATTTATTTGCACATTATTGACACATTAATTTCACTTTCCCGGCTCTGTTATATACTGTATAAGAGGAAAAGTATGGTCAAAAAATAACCCCTAAGATTTTTACATTTTTGGATTCAAGACGCCTTCAGATGTCAAGAAATGCAAAAAATTCAGGATTTTTTTCTGCATGTATGAATGTTAGTGTGTGTCAGGGAAATGTATGTTCACTCTTTTTGAAGCTTAGTGATTCCTTAGTGATTCCTATGCTTTTAGTTGAAAATTTCTGAAATTTTTCAGGAAAGTTTGTGTATTAGGAGGATTAATGGTATTAAATTTTGCAGGTTAAAAGTCAGCTGGGTGGGAAGATGGTATCTCCAGTAGGTCAAACTTAACGACGATTTTACTCATTAGCATTACAATTTTTTAATAAAACCCATCCCTATGCTCAAAATTAAGAATTTTGCCAATTTATAATAATTAAAAATATAAAAAATTTTTAAAAGAAAGTATCATAACAGATGGCGTCACATGTAGTCTTCAATGTTGCAGGGAAAATTAAGCAACTCGTTCCTGGAAATTTTTTCTTGGAAACTTAAGGCTCCAAACCAGTGATGCCAGATTGGGCTACAAGTAGCGGATTGGGCTACTTTTTAAGTGCCCTCGCTACAAAAATTTCAAATTGGGCGACACGCTACTTTTTGGGCTAGTGATAATTATCTTCAGGCTACAAATCTTAAAAATACGCTACTTTTTTTTATTTTCATATATAAAATCGCAAAACACTTATTGTATTATACAAAAGAAATAAAGTTTTATTTGATTTCATTACACTTAAGTATATAAATAAAGTTGCAACGTTTAACAAAGATTAAGATACTTTGCTTTCGTTTTCCATCAGTCGTTCGCTCCAGTAGACAATCCACAACTTCACAAGCACGGAGGCGACATTGCTTGTGAAATTGTGGATTGTCTACTACAAGCATTATGCTGTTGGAATTGCCAATTTTCTCTCCCAATAAGTGATCCAAAAGTTATTAAATTTTGATACAACAGTTCTTGATACAATGGAAAAGGATGGCCTTAAAACTGAAAAGAAAAGCCGCAGTCGCTAAGTCTCTAAGTTCAAAAAATGAATCGCTTCGCCTGCGAATGACTCGCTTTGATTTAGAGAAAATTGATGCAGATACACCGAATGTCCATATACAGGGTGTATCAGAATGACGTTTTAAAAATTTGGGGGATTGTAAAGGATGAAATTTTGAACGTTTTGGTATAAGGAACCTATAATCGGAAATTTGAACTAAAGTGTCTACAGCGGTAGGAAGTGCTTGACCGCCCTTCACTTTGGTAGCTACCCTTCCATCCATTGACGTCATGTTATTGCTGCGGATGAAAGACTGTAAACACACAACTACAGTGGTCTAACTGAGCCTGTGTACAGGACGTTGTGTACTCAGTGCTTGTCGTTCTTCAGGTCACCCCTTGCATCCACTGGCGTTGTGATGTAAACACACAGCTAGTCAACGTGAGTCCCTTGTGTACGCAACACCTGTAGGAACAGTTCATAAGCTTACGGAGCGCATCTTTACAGCATTTAATACCATCAGAGGGGAGCGTGGCATCTTACGGAGAGTCGGACAAAACATGGTTCGTCGTTGCACATTATGTAACGAAGTTGGTGGTCGTCACACTGAACATTTACTCTAAAGTAGTGCAGCCACTGATTCGATGTACAGTTTGATTGTACTCTACTGTTTTGTCAATAAAACTTGTCATAAATACTGTATTCTGCTGTTTCATTCAGCATACCGACCTCATAGAACGTGCAAAGTGCAGTAGAAACTTTATACGTATCTCATTTCCGGCTGTAGGTTCCTTATATCAAAACGTTCAAAATTTCATCCTCTACAATCCCCAAATTTTTAAAACGTCATTCTGATACACCCTGTGTATGTATATACATATATTACAAACTTATTTCATTAGTAAAAGTGCATAGTTGCAAAATAATTCATTTTTATTGTTTGGGCTACAAACAGTTCAAATCCGCTACTTTTGGAGCACAACCACGCTACTTTTTAACCTTCAGATCTGGCAACACTGCTCCAAACGACGTTTCAAGCAGGCGATCCAGAATACAACACGGAAATCGCTGATTGTGTTCACTATGCTGTGACGATTCACCTAGATCAGCTGCATCATTCACAGATTCAAACTGCGTTGTTTCGCTACATGGGACCGGCTTCTCTTAACCCCTTCCATTTTGAACTCAAAGCTTTCTAATCACATATACCGTCTTTTAATTAGATTCACATTTCGATGAAACTTTTAGATGTTTTATAATAATAATAATAAAAAGCAAAAATCACTAATGTAATGTTGTTTTCAATAAGCATAGGATGCTAAAAATATAATTATAGAACGTCTGCACGTGTACAAAACACAACAGTACGTATCTGCAAGCTAGTCCTGTCGACGAATCGAATAAAGAAGCATTGAGGGGTGTTCGGTTGGCTCATGGAAGAGTTCAACTCAGCGTAAAGGAGGATAGGCCGGACGGGAAAAATACACGAAAAATTACATATTTTTCAAGTGAACGATTTCAAAAACAAATGCATTAAACGGTACTTCAAGGAATATAGAGGACTAGTTTAGTCTCCTTAGTCCATTCTCGGTTGGCCTTTTTGTGCTCTTTGAGCGGTAAAGGGCGTAAAAACACACACACACACACACACACAAAAAGTCCATTCTCGGCACGCCACTGCTATTGCAATTGCAATATATTCGTATATCAGTTAATATATTGAAAAATGTTTGTATGTAACATGCAGAGTAATTGACATTTAAACATAACAAAAAACTTAATGACCAAATGAAATCGAAAAAATAAAGATGTACTTAGTTTAGAAGCGCTTTGTGTATTTTTTTTTTCATTCCAAAAATCATTTCTAAAAGAAATTTAATTTTTACTAGTCCTAGCTTTAATAAAAGTATATATTGTTCAACAAACTGTTCTATTTATTACGCACAGATTCTACCATGTTCCAAAAACGAATAGGCCTACCCTTTTCCTGGTTTCTTCGATCTAATAAATACTTTGATTACATTTTATTTATAAGTATTTTAAAGGTCTATTGCTCCTAGTTGATGTCTTGTCTGAAATATTCGCAATACGATTTGTTGTAGTTGACGTATCATTATGTGGTCTGTGCGTTTTGCGGCACAGTCTTTGTTGGAAGGTTACGTGCTCTTTATGGATTGTTTATGTAGTGGTGACTCAAGGTCTTAGATTATAATAGGTCTTAGATTCACCACCAAGGTCTTAGTGGTGACTCACCCACTTTGTTCCTTTCTTCTAGGACAGAGATGGCGAACCGGGTTGTAAACATGCTTACCTACAAAAACCTTATGCGTGCCAAAGATTTAGACTTCGAATAACGATATTTGAATAAATTAAACGAATATGTTTTAATTAGAGTAAATATAAAGGAGGTGATTGAAAAAAAGGATGATCGGGTGATAAACCGAAATCGTATGATGCATTACGTGCCGAATGATATCTCCTAATGTGCCATTTCGGGCTCGTCTGTTCTAAGAGTAACCCCAACTATTATTCATTTAATCTCACTAAAGGTCTTTGCTGTGCTAGTGTACACGTGTTCCTTATCCTTGTGTCAAATATAATATACATTTCAATCCACCTCCATCACTTTTTACCATCGTACAATTACTTAAATAGATGCACTTGACGAATCACTTCAACGAAGTAAGTATCGCAATCCAGAGGTACAGAATATGTTCCATTAGCGAACAAGGTTCAAGGAAAATTTGCGGCAGAAATAGGCCTAATATTACGGCAATAGTTGCAAAAAAAGAAGAAAAAAAAAGTGGAATAGCGTCTTGGCTAAGCCAATAGACATTAGGCCTAATTCACGAAATTCACCAAAATGTGGGGACTAATGTTTTAAAAGTGAAATTGAAATGCACCACTGTAAAAAACTTCTTATGCAAGAACTGTAAAAAACAATTTTTTATTTGTAAATTCAATTTTATTTCAATATCAAGGCAATATAACACATCATAGTGTAACGTAGTAGAATACTAAGATGCACTGACTATTAGTTAAGTTCTTAAGTATCTGGTGTCGAAATGACATGAAGCAGTTAAGTGGGTAAAATATCGTTGATGGAACTGATATGTTGAAATTTCTTACATGGAAAACTTGTTATGCCGGAAATTTTAACACACCTTATGATGTAAATGCTGGAATTGGAAAATTTGGATTTCTTACACGGGAAACTTTTCACGCGGTAACTTCTTAAGCAAGTTCTATTGGATTAATAAAATTGCGTGTGGTGCCATCTGTTATGAGATTTTGTTATAAAAACTTTATCACTGTGTAATAATTAGTAATGTAAAAACAGCTTAATTTTTAGAGTAGGGAGGGTTTTGTTTTAAAAAATGTAAATGTTAGACTGCCACTATGCAGACGCGAGTGAGCGAATTTTCCGAGAGAGCGAGAATATGTGGTGAGAAGAGGTGATGACATTAATCAGGGTGTGGGCAAGGTGGGCGGCTGCTCAGGGAAGCAGATTGCTAGGGACGGCAAAATTGGCCGAAGAAAATAAAAATAATAAACATTCTTAATTTCATGTAATTGATTACAGTATTTTATTTTTGAAAATAATTAATAATATCGTTCGTAATATAGATTCAAAGAAAATTCTAACTTAGAATCACGACGTTTTGACTCGAAGTTAGGAGTATTCAAATCGACATATCTCAACTTAATATTTGCCTATGATCGAAACAAGGAATATCAATGTCATTCCTCATGCAATCCTTAATAAAATGATTTTATACTTTCGATGATAGACAAATACTAAGTCGAAATATGTTGATTAAAATATCCCTAACTTTGAATGATTGTGAGGTAAAATGTCGTGATTCTGGAATTTTCTAAAATATGAAGCTATATTACGAACAAAGCATATTTATATATGTAAGAAAGTCGATTTATATTATGTATACATTACTTGCAGAGCCGATCCTACCATAGGGCGAACGGAGCAGCCGCTCCAGGCGCTAAGTCCTAGGGGGCGCCTCAGTGGTAAAGAAAATTAAAGGGTATAAATTAGGGGCAACCAGGGGGCGCCATAATAGGATCTCGCTCCATCCTAAATCTTGCCTCGGGCCGGCATTGATTACTTGATATAAAACCAGCAAACATGTTATTCTAGACATGTATTAGCCTAATTTTAATACAGTAGAGCGTCGATTTTCCGAATCAATTGGGGACTGGGGTTCTCCGGATAACTGATTTACGTACGAAAAAATATATTAATTTATCCCATGTTGAAATTTCTCTCCGTTGCGTGTCGCTTCGCGTTGAATTTTCGTCGATGTTAAGCCTAACAAAGACTATTGTATCGTTAAAAATTATTTTTTTATTTTGTACAAACAAAATAATATATTGAAAAATATAAAAATAATAAAAAATTATACTTCAGAAGTTAATTTAGTATAAAAACGTAAAATATTTGAGTAGCCCAAAACATAGCCAAAGATTGAAGCGCCACAGCACTGGCGAAAATTTAAATTTGCCGACTGGAATTCTTTCGGATGATTGACTTTCGGAAAATCGACGCTCTACTGTAATTCAAAAACATTACTTATAACTATGAAAATTTTGAATTTTTTCAAACATTATCTCAGTTTGCAAAATAATTTATGTAAAGAATGTTATGTGTATAGGTTTTCTGAATTCCTTATACATTCGTGAATATATTGATACTATGCTCCCAATCATACACAAATACTAAGTTGAGATATGTTGATTTGAATACCTCCAACATTGAATGATTATGTAAAAGAATGTCGTGATTCTAGAATTTTTTAAACTTTGGAGCTGTATTATGAACGATATTATTAATATATGTAAGGACAAACGGTTTATAGATCACTTAAAGATGTTTATGTGTGCCAAAGACTTCGAATAACGACAATTAAATAAATTAAAGAAATATGCTTTAATTATAGAATAAGTGTAAAAAGCTGATTGAAAAAAAGGATGATCAGATGATAAACTGAAGAGATGATTGAAAAAGACAAATGAAAACTCGAAATCGTATGATACATTACGTCCCAAATGATTTCATCTTACATGCCACTTTGGGCACGCATGCCATAGGTTCAAACAAATCTTAACATAACAGTGGCGTAATAAAAAAGCAGGTTATTACTACTACATGCCGAGCGCGGAGAATAGGCAGTAGTACTGGTTCAACGTAAATACTGTTTTTGGTCAGTAGAAGTTAATGTATTTATTTCTTACAGGCAATGGCGTAGCGTGGGTATCAGCTGCCCGGGGCGGAGGAAAATTTCGCCGCCCTCTTATTTAGGTATCTAAATTTAAAAGACTAAAATTCAGTTTCGTCACAGAATAAGTAGCGAAAAATTCCGTGCTAGTGTTGCCACCTTTTTAAAACCGCCGACCCTGACCGCAGGTGAGGTTTGTTCGAACAGAAATTCCTGACGCATGCGTATATCATTTTGCAATGAAGAATAATTTGCAGTGCATGCTGGTTCTAAATCAGTTACAGTTAGCGACTAGGGAGACTTGGGTAGGAGTAACGTAAGTAATCTAGATGACTTAGCCCTATTGGATATTGGAGGTGTATATGAGTACGAATGAATCGTACAAGCAAAAAAAAAAGGTCGGGTTGCGCATAATACCGCCCGGACGGCGAGTTGGATGGTAACACTATTCCCACTATTCCGTGCTCATTTCAATCGGTCCGAATCGTAGGTGGACGAAAATATGAAAGAAAATGGTTCAATTCTTACAAGATATTATTATTTATTGTCAAATTTTGCCGCCCCCTAAAAAGTGCCCCCCCGGGCGCGGGCCTCCCCTGCCGCTCCCCTACGCTACGCTACCGCTTACAGGCACTGATCACTGTTTAGTTTAGTTACAGAAACGCAACATTGGACGATCTGCCTAGTGGAAATGCTTTCGGGAGGTCATGTTTAAGGGTAACTGGCTTCTATTCAGGTGTTACAGACGTGGAAAAACCTGGAAAACACGTGGCCAGCCTGTCCGGGCGAGGCGCTAATCCACGACCGAACTCCCAGTGTTCAGGGAACGGACTGCTTGTCTACTGGTGAGCCGCTGTTCGCGGTACCTATAACTTAACTTGCTTGTTAGCATGACGTCAGCAAGCAAGATGGCGAGCGGAACTGCCACTGTTTGATTTCCACATTTGACGAGAATATCTGGCAAAGAGTCGCATGTTGGACTTTTCTTTATTCCTTACCGATAAATATCGTTAGCTTGTCTGATTACCGTGCTAGGCTGTCTGTTAAGGATATTCGTGCTCATCGTATATTTCATTATACTTGCAATAAGGCAGCTGGTGAACTTTTTGTTTTGTTTATCACGTCTTTCTTAATTATGCACAATTATTAAGAAAGACGTCATAGATATCACTAGTCTCACTATTGGAAAAGAAACCTTTACTTATAATTTTTATACGCTCTGCAGCCTGACAAAATAGAGTCTGTCTCCTCCAAGTGAACTACCGTCCTTCTCCCGAAGACTTTGTAGATTTCTAACCATACAAGTTGTTTCGGCCGATAGACTATTTTCTCTCAGTGGCGTCTTTTTCATTTCTAAGTGGTGAGGAATTTGTAGGGCTCTTCTACAACCCTACAATTATCTCACTCCTTAAAATTCTGTGCTTACTACATCGGGCTATCTCCTTATAGATAAAGATAGAACAAAAAGCCTTGTGGTATGTGACTACCACGCCGTGTGATAAAACTGCCTCGGCTGAATTCTCCCTCCCTGTACACGAAAATATACACCGTTTAACCTTTACTCGAATTCTCGCATTCATACACTTACACCTCAAGAGCCTCGTTGTGTATAATTCGACACAATGAAAAAAGCCGAACACTCGCTTCCCACAAATCTAATAAAAATGGCACCTGGTAAGCAATGGCCTCTCTAAGCTGCGCAGCCGCGCACTGCTTAAATTGTTACCGAGCACGAGAATTTATGTGCCGCGGAGGCGAGCATGCACACCGATTTGAATTGTTGTTTATTTATTTCTCACTCTGTCTGCAACATGATTATTGCTGCGTATATTTTGATTAAATACATTAAATCATTGACAAAAGATAATACAGGTAACCCCCGTATAACACGGGAGTTACGTTCCAAAAACTTGCCGTGTTATACGAAACAAAAAACTAGTGCGAAAAGGTTAGGTTCGTGGGGGGTTAGGTTCCAAAAATTAAAAAAAAAAACGTGCTGTTAAATCCTTATTTAAATCGGATTTATTATTCATTTTTTTTTTCATAGGTAAAATATTTATTTATTATTTAAGTAAATATTTTACCAGAGGATTATTCATCCTATATGATGATCTCAGCATGAGCATCATCAACTGGTAACAGTGTTTGGGTGCGTTCGTTAATAGCGGTCGGTCTGCAACGGGATTGCACTGCTATTTGTAGGCATTTAGGAAAGACGGTGAAAGAAAGATGGCGACACCCTCACTATCGATAGTATCGTAATGGAGAAATCTATAATTCTAAAATGAGCTTTTAGAGGCAAAAAAAGGGTCATAATTGTAAAATTTAATTATTAAATGGATATTGTTTAAATAGCATTCAAAGTAGCCACGAAAACAATTAGAATGCTCGCGCGGAGTTACGCGGAAGTATAAAAGAACGCGCCCTTTATTACATTTCATGTTGCACGAGAGTTTTACTTAATTCCCGAACCATGTTAGAGTGAACTCGTGCTATAAAACCACCGTGTTATACGGGGGATGTTTCCAATTCTCGAACCGTGTTAGAGTGAATCCGTGCTATAGAAGTGCCGTGTTATACGGGGGTTACCTGTATTTCGTATAAAAGTATGTTTTAAAATGAATTTTAATCTCTACTTTATAATTAATATTTTAATTTTTATAGGAAAAAATAAGATTTTATATATACTGTATATGCTCAGAAAAATTTTTTGCTCAAAATCTGCTCGGCAAAAATTTTTTTTTGCTTAGAGAAGTATATGTTCCGCTTATCTACAAAAAAATTAGAGGGAACATTGCTGGTAAGGCTGTAAGTATTGATGTACTGTACGTGAAGTAATTATCATCCTCAATACGCCGAGCAAATTTCTAAGAAAAACTGCAAAAAAATAAAAAATTGGTAATTTCACAGTATGGGGTATTGTTTCAAAATACCAGTAAATTGGTAAAATTTATCCTAAAAAATCAACTGAAAGGCCAACGACCATAACAAAGACTGATCACAAGCATTTGCATAAAATAATTAAAAAAATCGAGGAGCATCACTCACTTGTCAGTGAATTAGTGAACGAATGGAATAGTTATTGAAAAGAAAGTTACAAAAGAAACTTGTCGTATCCATCTGCACAAACTCGGCTACAGTTTCTACCAGGTAAGAAAATGTTATTATTTTTTACTTAACATTTGTGACAGGCACATTTTTTAGACAAAGACAAAACTACTCACAAAAACACAAATAAAAAAACCGATTGAAGTGGACCAAAGAGCATCAATGCTGGACACAACAATGGTGAAAGCAGGTTGTTTTTGGTGAAGGCAAAGTTTGAAGTCTGCGTTGGAGGCGATAGAAAAAAGTAAGATTAGAAGAAAACAAGAGGTATTCTATCATGACTGTCTACAGCAAGTGTTATGGTGTGGGGTTGCATGTCAACCCAAGGTATGGAAAATTTGCATTTCATCGAGAGATCAGTAAATGCAGCAAAATATCAACAAATCCTCGAGAAAACATGATTATCATCATTAGAAAAGTTACAATATCATGGATATTTTATTTTCCAACAGGATGGTGCAAGTTGCCATACTGCTAAAACCACCAAAGCTTGCTGGCCCAACATAATTTTAACACATTAAAATGGTCATCGAATCCCCATTCACTGTGCAAAGTGTGCAACGAGACATAAACAACAGAACCTTTTCTACGAATGCCAAAGAACAAAATACAGAAACACGCTTTTTCAGAAATGAGAAAAATGTAAAAATCAAAAATTTACTCTGAAACAGCAACTTTCGAAGAAAAAGAAAACTGGTGTGAACAATGTGAAATAATACAGTACTTGCCGAAATAAGATTTATACCTGTGGACTGCGAGAAACGAAACACGATTCGAAAACAACAAACTTACCGAGTTAAACAAATACAGACTAAAATACAGGCTAATAACAGTAGCAAAAATGTGGAAAACAAAGATACACGAGGTGCAATTTGAGAAAACGTGGAAAGAATATGATCTAGTGTAACATATTTGTTGAGAACATACAAGAATAAAAATTGTAAACGATGAAAAAAACCCCTATAAGAGCATAACACCAACATAACGCAACGAATATAACAGTGTAAATACTTTTGTAAATTAACTATTGTTTGTTAAAAAAAAATGGTCATCGAGCAGTTCCGTCCTTTCCCCTATAGAAAATATGTGGGGTAAAATTAAAAGAGCATTGAGAAAATGTCCTGAAGGGAATGCGGATGGTTAAAAGCAAAAAATCAAGCAAATTTAGAATGAAATTACTCCAAATTAATTCCTGGCTCTTGTTGATAGGATGGATGATCGTATGAACGCTGTTATACAAGCCAAAGGTTAAATATTAATGTACTGTCAGAGGTATTATTTGTCAGAAATGGCTCTGTCCGAGCTTTTTTTTTTTTTTGTTACACAAGCTTTTTTCAACTGCACATAATTTTTTAAAATTCTATTATCAATATGAAAATTTTTACGTAAAATTCTCAGTTATAATAAAAGTTTACTAATACAAAATAGTTATAAGTGTACAAAATGTTTCTGTTTGATATTATTGAACGATAAGGTAGAGATGGATTACAATAACATGCTGTCCGAAGTCTTCTGTCGGGTGTATAGTGTAGATAAATAGAAGCAATGGCTTGTGATATTTCCGAGAGGATTATTTGTGAGAAAGCCAAGCATAGTGATTTTAGGAAACGCTACAGAATCGTTACTAAAGTACTGCAGTGACGTGCCGTGACATTTGATGATAGGGAAGCTGTGTTTCTATAGGAAGCCGACTTCCAGGAGGAATCAGTTAATTCTTTCTTTAAATGTATTTTTAATTAATAGATTATTTAACAGCCCGGAACCGGTCCTGGATAGAATTGGATGCGTTATACGTGTAGCAGCCACCCAAGGTCCTAGGCTTCCACCGGCTAAACCGGGTGTGGTTGGTGCTCTGTAAAGCGCATGCGTGAATCTGGCTTTTTGGATGTTGACAATACAGCGTTTCCACTCCGCTACTCCGCCACTAATATTCGAATATACAATAGCAATCCTATCTTTTTTTTTTCACATGTAGTATAGAAATTTGTAATAAGATACATAATGCGGTTATAATAAAATAATGTGCGATTATTTTCATATAATTAAAATTAATATGTATTTATTATTTAGAAAATACAAGGGAAGCGGCGCATCCATCGCTTCTAATGACGGCACGCCACTGAAGTACTGTATAGTAAATATAATTTTCATTTTAGTGTATAGTATTTACATATTTTGCTTTAATTTAATCTTCAGGCGTTTAATTTCGTTATTTTGACCTTAAATTATGGGTATTTGCTGCGTTTTTTAAATTAATACTCTTTCCGTCCTGTGGGCACTAAGAGGGCCTCTTATAGCAGGCCCATTATGGGTTCGGCCAGGTCCACAATGGTGCGACCGGGTGGTGAGGGACGGAGACCGACATATCCGAACGGACCACTCCCCGAAAAATTCTTGGGGATCTCTTGACCCGTCCGGTTTCGATCCCAGAGCGGTGGGCTGCCACCTTGACTGCTCGGCCATCCGGCCTGATATTTGCTGCTTAAGTTTATTGAAATGACTATTGTTTAGGGTCTGGAAATTGATTTACTTTCCATTATTTCTGATGGGGAAAATTGATTCGGACTTCAAACAATTCAGAGTCGAACGGCCTCGAACTATTTTTTTTTAAACTCTTTCCGTCCTGTGGGCACTAAGAGAGCTTTTTTTTTTAGCAAGCCCATTATGGATTTGGCCAGGTCGACAATGGGGCAACCAGATGGTGAGGAACGAGGTCCGAGATGTCCGGATGGACCAACACTCGAAAAATTCCTGGGGATTTCGACCCCGTTCGGATTCGATCCCGGGTCCCAAGAGTGGTAGGCTGCCAGCCTTAACTGCTCGGCCGTCGGCCTCGAACTATCAAATACTACTGTGTATCATTTTCCAGACAGATACCACAACTAGTTATTAATTAATAAAAAACAGCGTTAAAGATTTTATTTCGTTAGTGAAAATAACATTAATTTTATAGGGTTTGGAATCACTACGGGCCCGGGTAAAATCCCCAGCTCCCCTGTATCGACGGCCCAAGACGTATGTGAGTGGCAGAATACAGATCAAGTGTCCTGGATGAAGCTTTGATTCTGATTAGCCAATCAGAAGCACGGGAAAAAAAATCACCGTACTTAAAAAGCAACGGCCACCGATCACCACAATAACGGAAAATCACAAAGATTCACTGATTAAACTATTTTCAAGATTTATTTTATGGATAAAGATTATTTGTTTATAGCACAGTATTTTAATAATAAAATCGGAATTTCTTTCGATAGAAATTAAATAATGAAAAATTACAACAGACATCAACTCGCGTAAAAATTTAAAACGATCTCGATAGGGGATGCTTTTGTTGGTATAATGGTTCCGGTTCCGGTTTGCGAAGTATTTTTAAGTAGTAATGTTAACTTGTAAATTTTTTTTTAATTAAAATGGAAAGTTTGCCGGATGCTGAAAATGATTGCCAAGAAAATGGTACGAAAATATTATTATTATAAAAATCGTCTGCTTTTTTCAGGTCATGTGATCGAAACTATTCAAGTATAAATTCATTTCTCAGTTCAATACATTTGAGAATTGAATTTGTAGTTTGTTGTTGGTTTTCTTAATAAATTATGACAAAATATTTCTGCATTTATAAATTTAGTGACAATTGCTTTAATGAAGTGTTTTTTTTACAATACAATGAACTAATTTGATATCATTACATTTTTTTGACAAAATTGTTAAATTAATAACATTTTGAGGGTATATACAAGTATACAGTATATTTGAAAAATAAAATTGGGATGAGTTAAATTAAATACAATCTCTAATTTGCAACCAGTTGAGTCCACCAGTTTTTTTGTGGTTTGTTTCTCAAATAACACACCAAAAAATATTTTCAAAACATAATGAAGTTTATTTTCTATCCTGTGTTAAAGCAAAATGTAAAGATCGTGGGAATGAAGTAGCAATGATTATGTATGACTGGTTTAATGAGCCATTTGATTTTAACTATGTCTATGATAAAATATTACTCAAAATGCTGTCATATTATTGTGAAACAGTCAATCATTATAATATATATTACCCTGTTAATCATTTTTGCCAAATAGTTTTATTGTAATTTTATATATATTTGGCCAAATAGTTTTTGCCAAATATATATATATATACATTTGGCAAAAATGATTAACACTTGAGTAACGAATGTTTTCGTAAATTCTTCTAGGCCAGGGGTCGGCAACCTTTTGAGTCGGAAGAGCCAAAAATTACAATTTACAAAATTTCAAAGTTTTTAAAGAGCCACAAAATTTTTTCTTGCCAACAATAAATAGTACTTGCATAAATAAAGTTTTTTGATAAAAAAACTAATCTATTTATTCAGAATTGTTTTGCATCGAAAGCGAATTAAACCTTATAGAAACATCCGATGACGGTGTTATTCAAGAGCTTCCGACGGACTGACGACAGTGACGACGCGTGTCACGGGGGAGGGGTGCGATGAAAAGCGAGTACAAGTGGCTGAGAGATGGAATCAGTGCCGAATCCTCGTTAATCAATCAGTTAATCGATTCAGAACGATTTTTAAATTTTTTTTTTGATAAAATAAATAATATTTGCGTATGGAACTAAAGAGCCGCTGCTTCACATCCAAAGAGCCGCATGTGGATCGCGAGCCGCAGGTTGCCGACCCCTGTTCTAGGCCCATGAAATCATCATAAAATTTAATGTAAGGAGCATGAAATCATTATAAAATTTAATGTAAGGAGAAGAGCCCTTCCACATTAAATTTTATGATTCAGCCTATTTTGAATTGAAAAAACTTGAAGAGGAGCCCAGAAGGGGTTACGAAAATACGTTTGATACTCAGGTGTTAATCATGTTCATACCAGTTAATGGTTGATGTGAGTTATATTTTATTTGGCAAAAAAAATTAAATTGTAAAAAAAAATTTTTTAAATGTCCTCATATTTTATGTTGAATAATAAATTTTACATTCAATAATTAATTAAAAACAGCATAAAAATCATACATAACAAATTTTAAAAGGATAAGATTAAATTATAAATGTAAAAAAAAGAAAACCTTACATGCAGGGATTGAACCTGAAAACAAAACCTCCATCTGTGACACTAACTAATCATGCTACTCCAGGACCTTGTGAATTGCTCTTTCATATTGGTATTAATAATTGTAGAAAAACTTTTATAATTTTCTCAAGAATGCCCGAAAAGCACGTCCTGCAGATTTGGTAGAGTTTAAATATAAATAAATAAACAACATATCCACAAAATTTCATCGAAATCGGTGATTACATACTGTGGGTTCCCCTTGTAAGAATACATCTAAATGCAAAACATACTATCAAAGCAATTAATATATATGTTGTCCCTGTATTCTCTTATTCTTTTGGAGTTATACATTTGACACACACAGATCTTGAGCAACTCCAAAGGAAAACAAGAACAACACTTACTAAGCATAAACAATATCACCCAAAATTATTCATAGAAAGACTTATTCTTCCTCATAAAGATGGTGGCTGTAGCCTGACTAATATAGTTAATCTCCATTACAACAAATACAGACAATATGGGAGTTTTTCCACTAAAAACCAACAAGATTATATAAAGCTATAACTCTGGGAGATAGTAACAACACACCATTAAAACTTGCTGACCATCTGGACATAGTTCAACACAAATAACATCAACACTATTAAGCAGTTATGTGCCGAAAAGTCGTGCACTTTATGGCAGGCATGCCTAAGATATAGTTCCAGACTATGTTGACAAAACTGCTTCAAACTACTGGCTGGCTAGGAGTTGCAAGTTTAGAGAGACAGAGGTGTTTATGGTAGCCATTGGAGATCAGATCATAAATACTAAAAACTACAGAAAACACATTCTGAAGGCTACATTACTTGCAAATGACTATTGCAGAAAATGCCATACTCTTCCAGAAACAATACAACATATATCTTCTGGTTGCAAGTTCTTAGCACAGACAATTTACGTAGGCATAATCAAATAGCAAATACAATACATCAAGAACTTGCACACTAACACAGATTATTAGACACCCAGATACCATATTATAAATATACTCACAAACAGTATTAGAAAATGACCCACACAAAATATACTATTACAGATAAAACATTGTATCACAGTAGATCTGATGTCACTTTTATTGACAAATACAATAAGATCTCTTATACAGTGGTATCTCATACTTTGAGTAATTCTAATGTGCAAAATTTGACAAAAATTTGCCTCAGGGTTTGAACAATGCTTCGAAGTTCAAACTGTATGCAGTAAAAGAATGTGCTTGAAGTATAAATGCAATCTGTTGTATCCAAGTCATCGCTTTCTCTCAAGTTATGCTTTTTTTAGTTGTATGTTTTTTAGTGCTTTTTACCTTTTATTTTTGGCATGTTTGGTATATATACTGTACTGTGTTATTTGTTGATTTTTAATAATTTTATCCTGCAATTTTTCTTTGTCAAGAACTTTTGGGGGACCTGTATGCTTTGTATCCTTTAGTTCAAAATTTTCTGAATGGAACTTTTTAAACCAAATTTGACATACAGTGGAACCTCACTTAACAAGCATGTTGCATAACGAGTAAAACAAATTGTAAAAAATTGCCTTGCTTAACGAGCAATGTTTCGAATAATGAGTGATGAGGAGAGGGAAAGTCTTGAATTGTGCACATGCTCCATCAGTCTGTGTTTAGAACTTGTTCCGCTAGCATCTTAGTGTTGCTTGTGATCACATATTTTTCCAAACTTGTGTTCACACATATTACTTTTAAACATCAACAACCATATGGCCCATTATATAATAAACACACCAAATGATATGCCAAATTCTTGGGCTATTTAATGGCTATAATTAAATATTAGAAAATAATTAATTTGATTAGAGGTAGGCAGTTATGCTACCATCTCTCATTAAATTTAATGACCAATTCCAAATTAAATTTTAGAAATGTCTGAATTAAAAATTAACTATTTAGAACTATTAAATTTAATACGAGATGGAAGCATAACTCCCTACCTCTAGTCAAATTAATTAATTTCTAATATTTAATTATAGCCATTACATAGCCCAAGAATTTGGAATATCATTTGGAGTGTTTATCAAACATATTATCTGTGATTTTTTTTTTTTTTTTGGTTTCTTCAAATTGAATTTTCATTCCAGGTTGGTTCATTCCATGCTAGAAGAAAAGATAATGATGATTCACGCTTTTTAACAATGCACATTGTACAATTTTCTTTGAATAAACGTTATACATAAAATATTTGAGTATTTTTTGGCGTAAAACGCATTATCGTATTTTACATTAATTTATATGGGAAAAATTGTTTCGCTTAATGAGTGTTTCGTGTTACGAGTATGATTCTGGAATGAATTATGCTTGTTAAGTGAAGTTCCACTGTATTTGTAGTTTAGAAGCATCTTCCCCATACACATTACAATTTTTTGTTTGTTTTTTTTTTTTACTGTTTATAGCATTATGTCCTTTTTTGAAATTCATAAAACATAATATACCCAATATGCTTTTTATCTGAAGACATTACAACTTGATTTTATTCAAACAAAATGTGAAGTAAACAGTTTAAAGTAAGATTCTAAGCAAAAAATAAAATTTTAACTTAGTAAATTAATAAATTTAAAAAATAATTAAATCACACATTATGTTAAGATGCTGATGTCTATGGTATGTGACCAATAAATACAATTTTTGTTTTATTATATAGTATTTACATATTTTATTTATTGCTTTTGTGTTTTAATTTATTATTAGAATGTTTAATTATGCTATTTCTACTGTAAATTATGTGTATTTGCTGTTTTAAGTTTATTGAAATGGGTTTTGTTTAGGGTCTGGGAATTTACTTTCCATTATTTCTAATGGAATAAATTGATTTGGACTTCAAATGATTCAGAGTTTGAACAAATTTCAGGAATGAATTAAATTTAAAGAACAAGGCACCACTGTATAATAAGGTGCATTTGTAATTTTATTGTAAATTATTGTAGCAATCCTTTTTACCACGTATGTATTGGGTGTTCTGTTATTGTTGTAATATCAGAGAAGTGTTGTTTCTCTAAGACTATTGCTATAAACTTCTTGTATGTTTTGTACTTTATTCAAATGACACTTAGATTGTACTAAAATAATTTGTACATTTTATTATTTTAGAACTAAAGAGGGCTTAAATTTGATAAAGCTGAAATGCATTTTGATAATTTATAAAAAAGAAAATATTGTTAAATAAAGGCATTTTTATTGTCCTAGACAATAAAATAAATAGACAGTAGCAATTGAAGCATATTATGACAAGATTGTCATATTAAATATATGTAAATTAATTTAAAATATTTATTAGCCACCCTGTAAATATGAGGCAACTTTATTATTTGTCTTATTTATTCTATTTTAATAAATTTATTCATTTTATTAGTATTTTTTTATCCTTTTATTTCTTGGTGCAGGAATTTACTGTATTACTTTTTTAACTGCCTTTTAAAGAAAGCTTGTTTCTATTTCATTCATTATATTTTTACTTTCTCCTGCTGGACTGCATTGCATAGTACTTGATTGTCCTGTATGTGCTTGATAAGTACTTGTACAATGAAAGTTGATTATTACAAAACACTGATATATAAAACTTTTTTATCCCTGTCATATTTGCTATGTACTGTACTATACATACTTGACTGTATTACAAGTACACCATTCTGTTATACATAAAGATAAAAACATAGTTTAATAAATACTAAACTAACTTCTCATTTTTTTTATATAATAGTTAAGTTGGAAGGGATACACATCTAATAAATGTATTTACTTATAAATTATTAAGACAGCAAATTGAATATAAAAGAATTTAGAAAATTGAGAAGAAAAAGGAATTCAATGTTATTATTGTTACCCTATATCTTGACATTTTGTGATAAATACTGAAATGTAATTTAATGTTGTATGTACTGTACATTGGATATGGCTATCTGATATATCAGCTATCATGGGATTTTTTTTTAATGGATGAGAGATTGCTTAAGTTAATTAATTAATAATAATAATAATTGTATGCATATATTGACATTTTTGCTTATTTGGATTTGATTTGATTTAATAACAACACATTGAGTAACAATTCAGTAACTGTTAAATTATTAACTGTTAAATCATGAAATACTGAGGATGTATACTCAAATATTGCTCAACTATACTGTGCTATATCTTTTAATTGGTAACACCAAAATTCATGAAACTTTTTTGTGGTTACCCATAATTTTTTTCAATGTTGTAAAATTGTTTGCATAAAAAATTTGAAAAAATGACACTACACAAAAATTGGGATATTGATGTCTGTGCATAAGTTCTTTCCGAACAGAGGCTGACTTCCAGAGAGATTGTGAAATCACTAAAACCTAACTAGTTTCATTGCTCTAACTAAAAAGATTGTTAGCAATATCATTAGTTCTCTTATGAAAAAAACAATGGAATGTGGAAAATGGGGGTCATTTAAACTTTGCTCAAAACTTAGGCTTGCATGATGCAAAGCTAATATTGAGAAGGTCTGCAAACTATCATCTACACCAGGGGTGGCCAACCTTTTTAGCAGGCAGGCCAAATTTTAGAAATAATATTTCCTGCCGGGCCATGCACCTAATATTTTTTTTTGTTAATTAAAGTAAACAAGCAAGCGTGCTACAGCTTCAACCACATCGTTGCTTTCCAGTAGGTGAGATTGTGGTCAAACACTTGCCTGGTTTAATGTAAAAAAAAACACAAAAAATAGGTATATTTATTTTTTTAAAGAAAATAAAATATAACCGAGAATCAAACATATTTATTAGACAATTTAAAAATATTTAAAAGTGAGACATCTGACTTTGCTTTACAGAACTAAGTGCATCAAAATTGATCTCGACTGATGTTGTCGCTACACGCAAACAGTTTTCCAAATGAACATCAGTAATTCATGTTCTGAATTGTGATTTGATGTACTTCATGCGACTAAAAACTTGTTCACACGCATAAGTGTTTCCACATAGTGAAACCATCGACAGAGCATGTTTGTAAAACGCAGGATATTTATCCTTGTCCAAATACGTTTCATAGAACTCTTCCAAACCTTCTTAACTCTTCTAATGTTCATTTGGTGATGAACAATAAAGTTAACATTTATGTTCATTTGACCTAGCTCCATGGGCTGCAACACGACTCCTGGCGGGCCGCATGCAGCCTGCGGGCCTCATGTTGGCCACCCCTGATCTACACCAAACTCTCCAAGGATCAAGCAAATTTGAATTTGCCAGAGAACTGTACAAAACATAATTCATAAAGATTTGAAAGCAACAAAAGTACGAAAGACTAAAGTACATTGCCCTTTTGCAGAACACAAACAAAATTGCAAGGCAAATGCTTACAAACTGTACAAGCAACACCTGGCAGCAAGTAGATTGGAATTTATGTTGACATTGGGTGAAGCATATTTCTACTTATGCTACTGCAATGGAGTTTGAAGATCTGTTACCCTGTTCTCAAACTACACTTTCAAAAATAACTACACTTTACCAACCTTTATCATGCAGTCTATTTTATTAACGTAATCTAACATTAATATACCACTCACCAAATAAACCATCACCAGTTCATAACAAAACAGAAAAATTCTTACTATGAATATTTTTGTCTTTGTAAAATAGACATCTTCAGGTATTAATGATATCAAACAAACGGCCCATAAAATAGAATGTTTTTTACAAGCTGTTTGTTCGTAAAAGGGAGAGGACTATTCTGCTATTCCACAAGACGAACGAATGAGGGTTATCACATACAGCGAAACACTTTCTAATATATGTATAGAGAAATTGCAATGACCACTAAGTACACATAACATATTGACGCTCTCCAACAGTCTTCTCTCTCATCAGAAATGATAAAAATGTATAGATGACTCATATTCTCCAGGGGTTTATGCGATACCTCTTCATGATGACTGAGTTAACCACTCATTAACATACATTGGAGCAACAGCCAGAGGATGAAAGAACATGAATACTCCATAAGAAAAAAGCTGACTACTATAGTGTTAGCAACATACATGAGTAATAAAGAAGTTTGGGTTGAACTACATAATGCTAAATTGTTACACAGAGTATCAGAGAAGGCAAAACTCAAGTACCTCGAATCGCTTGAGATCTATCAGGCAATTAAACAGGAGTTGCTATTAACTTCAAGGAAACAGACATGCTTTTCACAGCATGGAGCGCCATTTTTGAACTAGATTCCAACAACAGAAACTCGTATTAAGGATAATTTAAATTACGGAGGATATTTACGTCATAATTAACTAATCTAACGTTTTCGGTCAATTAATTATATTAATTAATCTAACGGTTTTGGTCAACTGAAACGTCTGTTGGGTCTTCTATAACACACATCGCTATGTTATAGCAGACCCAACAGAGGTTTCAGTGAAATGGGAAAGAGCAGAAATAATACATAAGGTTCAGAACAGGAGACATATTAAATATGCAGAAGCCTGGCATATTCACAAGAGTAGTCTATCAGGACAGGCTATAAACTTCAGAGAATCATATATAGTCGCATAATGCACCTGCATGGAGAGCAGGTGCATTATGAACATACCAGCAAAAGAAAAAAGCATGGACAGATAAAAGATAGGCATTAGTCGGTGCCTGTTATATCATCACTTGTTTATTTATCTATTCGTTTACCTATTTCTTTATTATTATTAATTTTTATTTTTACTTTTATTTTTATGTGTATGCATATATTGGTAAATTTTCAATCTGTAGCTTCTATTTTTATCTATTTTCGGACTTGTGCAATAGGTGTTGAGATAACTTTTAAAGTTAAAAATGTTCTATAACAGTTTCATTTATGACAGTTTCATTTGTCATAAATGGAAAAATTATTCAATCCTGATGAAGGTAAATTTTATTGACTGAAAACGTTAGATTACGCTAATAAAATAGACTGCAAGTTAAAGGTTGGTAAAGTGTAGATCTGTTACCCTTTTCCTGGTCAAAACATTCTCAAAACTTGGTTGACAAAGTGCTACAAAAGTTATTTAGACAGTTGATCATCATCAATGGAATGATTGGAAGAGGAACACTTCCTCTTACAAAAATCCCAAATAAAGTTAAAGTGAATGCTGACCATTATAACAGCAATGTATACTGAAGCCATATTTAGAAAGAGAAGTTTTTCACATGTACTCAGGAGAGATGGACAAAGTTGTGTTCCATCATGACAAAGCCTCTTCTCACACAGCAAAGAAAACTGAGGAGTATCATGAACATCTTAAAGCATTGACAGGTCTCGATTATATAAAATAAACTTGATATTCCTACGAAATCACCTGTTATCAGCCATTTATACTTCTGTTTAGGATTCTTTAAACGACTTTTTCACTAACATGCTACAACTCTAAGTGGGCTTTGGAAAGTACTAAAGATAAATGGTCAAATGTCACACCCAAAAAATGTAAACAAGTGCTTGAATCATGAAAACGGCAATGTAGGCTTGTTGATAAACAGCAAGGAGCTCACATTGAACACGCCAAAACAATTCACAGAGCGGTTCTTATTTAAAGATATTAATTTTTAAGTTGAGCAGTATTTGCGTATACACTCTCAGTAATTGAGCATAACATTTTTCAATCCTTATTAGTCATGTTAAGAAAAAAATGTTAATTATTAAATTACACATGATTTGTAATATAAGTTACATTTATTACAGATTTATTGTAATTCATCAATTAAATAAAATATCTCATAGTAATAGTTAAATTATAATTATTTCTATATTTCTTTATTTTAAATAAACTTGGTGATAATGTATTATAATTTGTATATAAATTTGGGAATATTCATTTTTAGAATTAATATGGAATGTGCTGAACATAAAGGAAGTGCGTATATTTTAACTTTTGAATGATTACAGCCAAAGAAGTAATTGATTCAAAAGGAAAATAAATAATAAGCAAGAACTGATAGAAAAGTGTTTATTCAAAAATGGATCTGGTTCAAAATCTTGAAAATCAAAAGCCTGACAAGTCAAAATTTCATCAGATGGAAGTTTGCTATAAAATCAATGGTTATTAAATTTGCACAAACATTTATTGGGCTGCAATTTGAAAAAATTGTAGACCTATAAATTTCCACTATCGTCTGTCTGTGTGTCTATCCTTCTTTAATCTCGAGAATGGTGTTAAATAGATGAAAGTCGAGACCAGATGTGGAAAGCTTAGGGACAGGAGGCCCCAATTAACTAAATAAAAACTTCTGGTCTAGACTGGAAGTTACATGAGTTCAATTCAAAACTTTTTCCCTGAATGGAGTTACATAGATGACCAGTCTGACTCTGTTGTCATCAGGAAAAGTATGATGTACAGAGGCAAGACACTACAAATTTGAGAAGGAAAACATATTTTATATTGAATAAATTAAGAATATGATTTTAAATTAAAATGTAGTTAAAAATTGCAGCTTGGCATTATGACAATGTCACAACAATCTAGTTTTGTATTAGATAATTACACACATATTGCTTTCCCATTTGATAGCACTTTGTTCTGTTTCCTGTAGCTTTTCCATAACATTTGTAAAATCTAGTTTCAGCTGAAAAACATTGATGCAACTTGATTTTATTCTACACTTTTGTAATCTACAATTGTTTAATATAAAAATTTAAGTAAATGTTTTACCTGATCTATCATAAGTAATGGACTTTGAATTATGTCTGTTTTAACAGACATATGTAAATATTGGTTTTCATTACCAGACTTAATATTATTACAATCCTGAAATTAAAGAAAGCCTCCAGTGTTTACTATGTAAACAATCTACCATATCAGGGATTGGATGAGATCACAAATTAGGAGTTTTTAGGATAGAATTTTTCATATAAGTTATTCATATCAAAATTCTGATTTTCAGTATGATTATGTATTCAAATATACTGATTGATCCTAATAATACAACATTACGAGTTCACCAAGTACTGAATTCTTAATGACATATTATTAAAAGACTGTTAATTCTAATTCTATTATATAGGCTACTAAAGTGAGAGATTTACAGGGCCACGGCTCTAGATACCAGCATAAACATCTGCTTGAAGCAGTACAGTACATTGTTAGGGGGTGAAACTTGATCTCATTGTTCCCAAGAATATATTTGAATAACTAGATCAAGTTTTCACAAACAACAAGACATTTTTAGAATCAAATAGTTCTCAATTTTGCATTTGAATACTCTCACCTTTATTTAGAATTACTTTGGATTCATTTGAATAAAATCTAGTAGCATAATAAAACTGATTTTACTATAAAAAGATTATGTATTCAATGTAATTATGTGACATATATCTTGTGTAGTTTAAAGATTAAAAATAAAAAATAAAAAAAATACCTATTCAAAGCAGAAAAATATTCAGTAGTTTGCCATTTAGATTTGCAGAGGATTTAGGCTATTCAATTACTTTTGAATTAAACCAAGTTTACCTGTAAGTTGTCATTTTGTAGTTCCTTCTCGGTTCACTTGGGTTCATTGTCATTACCAGTTTGTATAGCTTTAAAGATTTGCTTTTGATCTGAAATTCTGGACAGAAAAAAAAAATAAAAGCAAAAGTAAATAATCTGAAAATAAAAAAATTAATTTATATTTAGCTAAAAATATATTTAAAACATTTTGATAAATTGAAAAGTGCCATATCAATAAGCATAAAATTGTTCCAATCCATAGAATAATTTTATAATTTTGATGAACTAAAGCATTGTTATGCATTTTAGAATTGTTTTGAGAGCTTTTCAAACTAAACTTATTATGATGGCAGACAGTTAAATTCTCAACTTTAAAACTAAATATACTTTTGCCATTCTTTATCTTCATATGATTTTCCAGGATAATTATTTGTTTACAGAATTAGTTGAAACATATTAAGAAACAATCAGATGCTGCTCCCAGTTATATAAAAGCATTTGATCTCCTATCCCATCTTGCCTCCATTTTTGTATGAAAGTAGGATAAATGGAATTTGAGACATTTTCTTTGCTGGAGTAGTTTTTTCATTTATCCAAAAAACAAATACTTTTTTCATTCTTTAATAAACTTTTGATTATTGAATTCAGACCTGCAGAAACATCAACTGAAATTGTTATGTTTGACACATTTTTATATTGTTCATACATTTCATTTAAGAAATAAATAAAAATCTGTTTTGATGTTTCCAAAATAAATATATCCAAAATAAAACATATGATAAAATTTTGCATGATCTGAATTTCTGACCTTGTTCTTCATTATTTATTCCTACTAATAACAGTTATGAACATTATAACTGCAAATACTATAAAATGTAAAAATGTTTATAAAATAAATCTACCATTATCAATATTGTGTTTAATGGATATCTTAATATCTATATCCAATGCAAAACTTTTTGTAAATATCAATAAAAAGATCAAGATATATTTATTTAAATTAATATCTTGTTTTTATATTCAAAATAATTATAACAATTTTACTTCATAAGAATACTATTTTTTTATTTATTAAATTAATTAACAAATATTTGTTAATATTTGTGATAATTTTTAAGAAATTTATTTTAAAAATTTAAATAATTTTAAAAGGAACAAAATTACAATCTTATCTCATGGATCACCATCTAACATTAATAATTTATACATTATTAGTACTAACTTTATTGCACTTTGTACATAGTTTTGAAAGTTATCACATTACTAATGTTTGAGAAACCAACTTGAGGACAAATTGAATAGAACTCCAATAAGAAATATTCCCCAGCAGGATGTGTCTCCCTACCATATTATTATAACATATGAGTGCCATATGCATTCTTTATATCAGGAAATTGAAGCATATAGTAATACAGAAATAACTTATAGATGTAAGCCTGATACATTCAAAATGCTTAAGACAACAACTTTTTGCAGAGTGCAATAAGATTAGTATGTTTGTTTATAATTAACACTTTGTTTAGTTTGATTGCTTTTATACAGAGGAAAATTTTTGAACTGAAAACTGATAATATTATAATTTAATTACCATATTTTCTTGATTAACAAGATAATTGAGGAAAAATTAAAGTATTTCCTTTATTGTTGACAGTATTTATGGGTTACAGCTACATTTTAAATAATTGGGCTGCAATTTGAAAAAACTGTAGACCTATAAATTTCCACTGTCATCTGTAGACTAGAGATTAAGAAAGGACATATTTGTCCTTCATTAATCTCTAAACCAATGTTAGATGGATGAAATTCAAAATCAGATATGGAAAGCTCGGGCAGGAGTCCCCGATTAACTGTATATGAACTTCCAGTCTAGATGGGAAGTCACATTATTTCAGTTAAAAAATTTTTCCCTGAAAGAAGTTAGATTACCAGCACAACTCTGTTGCTAACAGAAAAATATGATGTACAGGGGCAAGACATTACTTTGATGATTTGAGGTGGAGAAATTAAATAAATCGAAAACATGATTAAAAATTGCAGCCTGCCATTGTGACAATGTCACAATAAATAATTGCTTGTTGTATTTACCATTTACACTGACTTATGAGAAACATTTGTGTGTGAGAACTTGGGTTATTGGTTCTGTTAATTTATGAAATTATATCATTAGTTAGTATGGAAAGAAAGTAAAAAGTTAAATTCAATGAGGAAATTTATAAGATCTTATCAACTTTTAATTTCCCATCAGCTATAATATATCATCTGTTAAGTTTGACTTATTTAGTGAAGTTTTGCAGAAAATCATGTGGGGATTGGACAATGGTCCAATCCCCACACAATTTTTACCAAATTTGGGCATATGGATGCAAGGAGAAGAAAAATTAGATAAAAAGGGGAAGGTAAGAGAAGGTCGGAGTTTGAGTCTAGTTGTCGCTTGCCTGCCAAGGCTGGTTGGTTTTCCACTGCTTTAACAAAAGAAGATCTTGCTGCCTCATCTCCCCATTTTTCCCAGAACTGTCACATCTGCTCCAAGCAAAATATATCTACAGTGTATTACAAGAACTCTCTTCCCTGAAAGAAGAACAAATGAGTACTTAACCAATTACCACTGCAAGAAGCTTTTAAGACAACCTCTCAAAAAAGAAACAATATCTTCAGGTATTTATTTCCAAGTGAGCTACTTGTGAACTCTTTTTCATGAAGGTAGATGCATTTGGATAAGTTTAATTGTTAATTGGTTATTGTTTGTATTCATTGAAATTTCTTTGTTAAATAAATTTTAAATTTTTTCCTATTGGCACCGAATCTGAGTGAATTAGTTCCAGGTTGCTGTCTCTCAACTTCCTCCTCCATTCTCTTACTCTGATTCCCATATGCAACTACTTGTACATACAAGAAAAGGTTTCCTGTATCTCCTCGACAAAGTATAAGTGATGTCAGAACATCCTGACCAGGGGACTAATTTTTTTATTTAGTCACACATATTGCCAGTGTTAATATTGTCAAAAAAGTTTTATTGATTAATGCTATTTTATTTTATTCTATTGGAATTATAACAATTCCAAATTACAAAAATCATTTTGTTTATGATAATTGTCACAAATTACTTGGTTTTGATATTTTTTTTTTTGTTACATTGTATTTACTAGCTGTAACATGTCAGAAATGACGGGAGAAGAACTGAAACCCCGTCAGTTTTAAGCAGGTAAGCATGGAAGTAATTTATTTTGTAAAATATAAGTGTATTGTAAAATTTTACAAGTTCTAAGAAAAGTTTGAATTCAAACATGAGTGATACAGAAACATACATTTCACCAATAAAAAGCAGTAGCATAGTGGCAGATATAGAAGCATAAAATATTATATTAGTAGCTAATACATTAATACGTAATACTGTATAATCAATTATTGCAAAGCAAACTTTATTTGTTTGGCACAGAATAGACTATTAAACATTTGTCAAGTTAAATTTCTTTTATGCTCTTTTTCATTTAAACTATACAAAACTGTCCATAGAAAGTCCCTCAAGATTTGCAGAAATTTATTTTTAAAATTTTGAAAAGAAATTTTTATTATTTCAAGAATATATAGGAAATATGATAATATTGAGTCATATTGAGCAACTGTGTCAACATTTTGATTGTGTCAGTGTTTTGATGTTGATCTGTTGGGCTTTTGATTACATTGGGATTTTGACCTGATTGGTTTTTGATTGTACCAGGGTTGTGAATAGATCCCCCTTCTAAATTATCTATATACAAATTATATGTTTCAGAGATGTTTATTAATGTTCAACTGAAATAAAAGATGAAGGAATGCCATGTGATTGATTAATCACACTACATAGTGTTTAAGCAACAAAAAAGATGTTTATTATTTAATATTTAATATAATCATAAGTTTATAAAATTTAATGCTACATTTATTTTAATTCTTATGTTCATTTTATAACAAAAATACTGAATTAATCTTAACTATTTGTTTTTTAGATTGTATTGGCTGTATGAAGGAAAATGAATGGAATTGCCCTGTTCATGGACTTTCCATTGATATTGAGCCAGTTCAGGTAAAATTAACAATTTCAAATACAGTACATTATAATATAGGTTGTCAATAAATTAGAGATAAACCAAGCTTAGGGATTGACTAACTATTCTAGATAACAAATAGAATGAAAACATTTGATTTAAAAAACTTTGCTGTTCAGCATGTCATTCTTTTAGAAAGTAGAAACAACACTGGTATCAAATCTCTGTTATAGATATTATAAATGCAGATATCATGCAGAGTAGTCCAAAAACATGATAAAAAGTATGTGATCCACATGATTGCATATTTATTGATGGATGTCTGGTTCTGCTATATTTTAAGTGTATATATAATGACTTAGATGAAAGTTTAGATTTAGATGAAAGTTGTATTTTCAGGTTTAAACAATTTTGAAGATGGAATTCCTGACTCTGGAAGAATGATTATTTAGTGCAAGGTGCAAGAAAGTTGTTATCTTGTCCTTGCATTTACAAAAGATCACTGTGCCATTTCATCAAAGCAAATCATTGGTCTGATATTTGTAGACAGTGTGAGATTCCAAACTATTATTTAAAAAAATTAATATTTCAATTAAATTAAAAATTTAAACAAAGCCAAAAATCATGGAAGTTAACAGGGAAGTTAACAGGAAGTGTTATAAAATCGGTTGTTGTTCGGGGTACAGTTAAGGTTTTAACGAAGTTCAAGCGAATACATAATTAGCAAAAAAAAGTTGAAATAAAGTGATTAAACAAAAATTATTACAAATATTGTAAATAACAGTTCACAAATGCATATATAGAGATATTTTTTAAAGGGGGGAATGGTCTTCACAATTTGAAATCGATCGAACACACACTGCTCGAATGCTCGTGTAAACGCGTGCCATCTATCGTAGGATAAATGCCAGAAACCTTCGCGGAAGTGTATTAAAAAACTTCCCAAAGCTTCATGGCAATCGTACTATGCCAGAAACCTTCACAGGAGTATATTAAACAACTTCTCAAAGTTTCACGGCAATTGGATAAATGGTGTGGTAATGCATGAAGGACACACACACACACACATTCACACACATTCATTTTTATATATATAGATTAGTATATGTGATAGAGAAGTTATGTAGAAAGTATTGAAAATAAGAAAATCTGTATTGTTTTATTGTATTTTATTAACCCTTAACTGGTTTCATGGGAGCCGCGCTGCCCCCATGTGTCATATTTTTACGATTTTCTAAAAATCTAAGCATCGTGCGCAGCTGCCATTTTATGTAATCTCGTTGCATCGCAACTCTTAGCGAGTGCCAAATGTTCGGCCCTGTAGCATTTACCAGGATGGAGCTACGTATCTTCTGGGGGCCGCGCAGCCCCCACGATACCAGTTACGTTGGTTTTTTTGTGGAAATGTTTTTTTATGCTTTTTTTATTTTTACAATTATTTTGCAAAGATATCTCAACATTGCATCAAAAATTCAAAATGGCTATCAAAGAATCATTCGAACTGCTAATATATGATGATAATATACAAATTGCTAGATCAAGCCGAAATCTCCTGAAAAGAGTATGTTGTCATTTTGTGCTGGAAAAAAAAATAAATATGCTACTAAGTGCACAGTTGTTTGAAATTTATTTGCAAAGTGCATAGTACTACAAAAATACTATGTGATTACTGTCAAGACTGAACTACATAATTGCGTTAAAATGTTCCTGAGTCTTAAAAATAGAAGTGATTATATTACCTGTGGTTTTTTAACAAATGATAGTTAGAGGCTATAATAGATACTTTTTTATAAGATTAGTTTCTTAGGAATAAGAAAAAAAATATCTTTGATAAAAACTTACAATAGGGTAGATTTTTGTATTGTTAAAAAAAGCATACACCAAAAGTTGTAACAATTTTGTGATCTTTTGTAATAATTAAGTAAAGAAAATTATATTAATAAATAAAAGTTAATTATACTAAAGAAGGGTTCCATTTAGCATTTATGCACTTTTAAACTGCACATTGTTCAAACTTGCTCTCTAAAGGCAAATTTTGTTTGGGGGCTGCGCAGCCCCCATGATACCAGTTATGATTAAAAAATTTACGATTCCAGTTAAGGGTTAAGTATTTTAGCTTTAAAGTTTTCTAACTATTGAGGTTTGGTTGCATACACTATTGTTTTCACATGTCCCCATAAAAAATATCTAATGGAGTCAAGTCTGGTGAATGTGGAGGCCAGGAAAATGGTCCACCTCTTCCAATCCATTACTAAATAATTTTACTTAAAACTAGGTACATTAAACTTTCTAATACTTTTTACAGATTTTTTTTCTATCATAAATATTAATGAAGTTATAAATTTTTTAAATTCCACATGGACTTTATGGATACCCTAAACCAGGGGTGGCCAAAACTTGGCGCATTGGACGATTACAAGTGGCGCTTCAGTCGGTTCCGAGCAACATTGCCAGGTTTGGCTTCATTGCATACGCAGTTCGGTGCAATCGACCTGTTGACCTTTTTTTTGTTTTTTTTGCTTGTACATTACATGATGCATTCGTGTTCATGTACACCACTGATGTCATATAGAACTGTTTTATGTGGGTAGCTACACTACAACCGCATTTTTCATTGCTTGTTCTGTGGCAAATCTGAATTTTCTTCTTATAAATTGAAATACCTAATTAAGGGGTAACCGAAATTTTTCTCCGCCCCGGGCTGCTAACACTCACGGTACGCCACTGCGCATCTGGACTCGTCTATCAAAAAATTGGCGCATGGTATGCAAAAGGTTGGCCACCCCTGCCCTAAACAATGCAAATGGTAATGATATTATAAAACAGCAACTGCACATTGGGTTGTGTAAAAATAAATAAGACCTACTTGAACCTTTAACCGGTATAGAAATTAATCTTTCCAATACGAATGTTTTCTTAACCCCTTCTGGGCTCTTCTTCAGGTATAGCTGGATCGAACATCAAATGAAAAAATTTGAATAAATCTGAACGCTGCTGAGTTTGAGTCGCACGGTTCGTTCATCTATTTTGTCACGTGATATGTTTGAAAGTATTCGAAGATAACGATAAATGTCCATATTTTTTTACTAAGTTTTACCATGTTTAGCAGTTTCCTGACTGGAACAAAAGGTACTGAAATACTGAAAACACCACCAAATACAAATTAACCAATACAGTTTGCTTTTATATTTCTGAAACATTTCTGATTTAAAGTTCTCGGCTATCCGACGCCATCCCAATACAATATTTACTTTCGACGATGCCCTTCATCGTCGAAAGTAAATATTGTATAATATACTAAATATAATAAAGGGAAATACCCCTTTGTTTATAGTGAAGGTTAACTATGTCAATCAGGCCACATCTGCCATCTTTATGTGGAAGGGTTAATCTTTCTGTGGCGGATTTAGGATGATGTTGTTTATGCTTAGTAAGTGTTGTTCTTGTTTTCGTTTGGAGTTGCTCGAGATCTGTGTGAGTCCAATGTATAACTCCAAAAGAGTATGTTATTATTATTATTATTATTATTAATTTATTAATTAATGAAAAGAGTGCTCTGTATATGTAGCTATATTTCATTTGCTTAATTACATCAGTTATATGGTATTTGGCATAGTGTACAAAAATATGTAAATTTCATTGTGGATTTTTTGTGTTTTTTTTAAACATGATCATGGTAAGTTCAGGCAAAAGAAAAGTTGTTTGATAAGTTCATAATTGAAAGTTAAAATCAGTAATTGTGTATTCCTAAATCATTTAATGATAGTTTGCTTTGAAAACCATGTATTAAATCAATTATTTTAAATACGAGGGTTGATCAAAAACTAAGGTTACAAGGCTGATATTCCTGGAGTTTCATTTGTTATAGAGAAATGAGAAGTGTGTGGTAATTCCAATACATGTGGTTGGCAACTGTGCAGAGTTTCAGCCACCCGTTACCTACAGTGCTAGTTGTAGGTAAACACAAATGATGACTTGTTTGGAAAACTGGTCTTGTGAAGAAATACGCTCAGTTATTCGATTTCTGTGGGCAAAACATGTAACTGCGGCTGAAATTCACCAGCAGCTGGTAGAGGTTTACAGAGAGACTGTAATGTCTTGTCAGCATGTCGCAGAATGGTGTCAGAAGTTTGCAGCTGGTAGAGAAAACATCATCAACGAGGATTGCAGTGGCCAATCCAGCACAGCATCAACAGATGTCAACATAGCTTGCGTGGAGGAGCTGATTCAGGACAACAGGAGGATCACATTACAGCATATGACGGTAGAATTGGGAATGTCGTTTAGAAGTATTTGTCACATTGTTCATGATATTCTACAGTACCAGAAAGTTTGTGCCCGATGGGTTCCACAAAATCTGTCCAACTAACACAGGGAGAAGTGCATGGGGGAAAATCTGCAACTTTTGCTATGGTTCTCCATGGAAGGGAACAGTTTTCTTCACTGCATTGTCACAGGGGACGAAACATGGATCCAACAATACACCCCAGCAGTAGGCAGTTGTCAATGGAGTGGAAACACACCTCCTCTCCAAAGACAAAGAAGTTTAAGGTGACGCCAACTGCCGGGAAGGTGATGGCCACAGTGTTCTGGAACAGTGCAGGTGTCATACTCATGGAGTTTTTGGAAAGAGGGCACAGAGTGACCATTGACCTATACTGCGAGACCTTGACATGATTGTGCAAAGCAAACAGGAGGAAACAGCCAGGACTTTTCACTGAAGATGTCATCTTCCTTCATGACAACACACAACCTCATATAGCCCAGAAGACCACCATGCTGTTGAAGCAGTTTCTCTGAGACATCATCGACCACCCTCCCTACAGCCCAGACCTCACTCCAAGAAACTTTCACCTGTTTCTTCACTTGAAGGAGAACTTAGCAGGACAACGATTCGCTTCAGATGAGGAAGTGAAACACTTTGCGACAACTTGGCTGAACACAGCAAGGACAGGATTTTTACCAGGAGGGAATTTTCAAACTCATCACACAAAGTGACAAATGCCTAAATCAATATGGAAACTATGTTGAAAAATAACCTAATGTATGTACTATCAGGCTGTAGACTATTGGTTGTATGAAATAAAATGTACACTTTTCACTGCAGACTTTGTAACCGTAGTTTTTGATCATCCCCAGTAAATAAATTAAAATAAAATTTATATAATATTATGAATATTACTTTAATCACTATATATAATATAAAAATATTTTTATTGAATAGATTCCATCAACTGAACTAAATATAAAATCCATTCCTCTACCTGCAAAATTATATTTGAAAAAATTAGAGCAGTCTGAAACAGAATATAGAATATGGTCTAATGCAGAAATTCCCAAGAATACAATCTTTGGACCATATAAATGTAACGTTGTTTATAATCCAGATAGAGTGCAATCTAATGGATTTTGTTTACAGGTAAATTATTAATTATATTATTTATTTTAATTTATTGATAAGTTAATAAAAAATATTTAAATTGTTGAATTGAATTTATTATCTTTTATTATTTAATAAATTATTGGTATGTGGGGGTGGAAATCTTTAATCTTAATTAGACTTTTCTTATTTTATGTAAAATAAATAAATAAATACAAACACTAAAACTGCTTGACAGGTCATTATGACTAGTTTTATTTTCCTTTGTGCTATAGTTTTAACATGCTGTTTCTATAAATGTGATATACTTTTTTATATTTATACATTTTTGTCATTTATATGTATTGATAATTTTGCATTGGTCCCAAAACATTTCTATTCCTTTCAGTGTTGAAGGTTATTGGCTAATGTGTATGAATTTCAACATAGAGGAAATTTATATTTTGTAGTATTTTGTAACAACATAGTGTAGTATACCATATCATTCAAGGACATTTCAGTCTTGAATAGGCAAAAGTTACTTTGGAATTTATTATTGTTCATCAGGTACATGAATTATGTTTGACCACTGACTACTGTAGGACTACTGTCTGACCAGCATTTTACATGTATCAACCCTTTTAAGAAAAATTTGTGTGTGTGTGTACATTATTTTTTAATAATTTTTTTATATTTGAAAAATTTTGAAAACAATAGTGAAAATATTTTCAAGAATTTTTAATGATTGCATTTACTTTATAACTAAATAATAATAAAATCTTATATATGCATGTACAATATGTGTGTATAGTTTGCTCATTGACCCTTTTCAAACTTTCATTGACCCCTAAGAGGTCAATGGAAATTTGAAATGGAGTTGATGAGCAAATTACATTGATCAGGCATCAGAATTATTAAATTAAAAATAATATGTGCAAGGAAAAAAGTAACTGTTTTATTTTATGTCTTTATTATAAAAAATAAATATTTTAACATTTGTTAAAAGTTGTTATGCTGTGATTTATCAAACACTGTCAGTTCTGTCATTTTGTGGTGCATTTTGGCATAAATTTAAATGGCACATCTTTTCAGTTATACAGCATTTTAATCTGATCCCTTGAGATTGTACAGTGGAGCACTGTTTTGTTTTCTATGTTTTGATATTGTGAAACATTAATAGTTTTAGTTATAATGCTATTCAGATCAGCAACAGCTAATGTTTTAGATAAAAGAAGATGTCATTTCATTTGAAGAGAAGGAACTATAGTATTTCCAAGAATAATAATAGAGCAGTACACATTCAAGATCAAACACATCTGCTGGATCTTGAATGTGTACAATGGCAGCATTGTAGCTAAGCAACGAAACTTCTTTAAAATATGATGTCATGTAATGCTTTTTGTTTTTTTATAATCTCAAATTTCTTGCATAAATGTAGACAATTTTAAATATATTACTACAGTTTAAACATATTTTATAATTTTCTACTATATATAAATTTTTTTAAAAACATTATATTTATGTTTTTCTTTATAATGAACAAGGAACTATTTTCTTTTCTATATATAGATTAATGAATATCAGTTCCATTATTATTCTGGGAAAGATTATAGCTAATGCTTTTTGAGGTATAGTGATTGAAATTTTGAACATGATAGTAACATTTCCTATCTGTTGATGATACTACTGTTCTTTTCAAAGTCTGAATGCATTCACATTTGGAAAGCAAGCTGCATTTATTATCTTACTTGTTACATGACATAAACACTAGTGTGATTCCAGAAGCTATGCACTCTCTATAATTTTAATTTAAAGGAATTAAAATTACAGCAGGTACTTAGCTTCTTGTTATCTATTTTATGTTATAGTACTGTATTTTGAAAAAACTGTATTATGTTTTAATTCCTTCATTCAAGCATATTACATAGATTCATTATGGCAAATTACATAGATTATATTATTATTGTTTATGATAGAAATATACAAACCTAAATGAGGATGTTTCAAAATTAATGGTTATAATCTATTTATAAAATTTGAATACAAATTAAACATGCATAATACATTAAATTATCTTAATATTACTATAAAAAAACATTAAAAAACTTTTGTAAGAGATATAATAATAATTACCAATCAATCATATAGAAGTTAGATGTCCAGACACTTTTGTCAATATATTTTCTGTGGAATCAATATGAATTTGTGTATGGAAAGAGTAATCAATATAAAATATTGTATGCTGCAATTAAAGATAAAAATGTATAATAAGAATTTTAATTTCAAATGTTGTTAAGTTATGTTATCATTATATTTTAACTAAATTTATTATAAATGATACAAAGCTTTTCTGTATGAAAACATTATTAGTTTTATAGAATATTTAAGAAAACTAGTCAAAATTACTGGCAACAGCAGTTTTAGTTAATGACATTAAATAATTATAAGCTATTTTTATGTATTTCTTTATATACTATTTTTACTTTAAAAATGTTAAAGTAAAATTAATTTATTAATTACAAATTTTTAAACTCATTAAGGTTTCTAAGAATGGATTAATTGATCATTACTTGGTTAGTGAGGATGAAACTTCTGCATATTGGCTAAGATATATTAGTTACACTTATTGTGAGGAAGAACAAAATTTATTGATATTACAACAAAAGGAGAGTATTTATTATATAACTTGTAAAACAATTCCTCCTGAATCAAAACTTTTACTTTATCGTGTACATAAATACACAAATCAATTTGAAATTGAAGAAGGAAATGCAAGTAAGTTAAAAATTAATAATTTATATAAATATTTAATTATCTAAATATATAAAATTACTTGTCCTGACTGACTGAGTGATTGACTGACTGACTGAGTGATTGATTCATCATTGCCCAGAGCAAACTGCTGAACCTAAAGAGGTGAAATTTTGTACACAGTTAGGGTACGTCGTGAAAATGCACACTAAGAAAAGATTTTACGAAATTCCCTCATGGGGAGAGAGAGAAAGGATTAAGGCTTAACTTGAAGAATGGCTTCTACTGTACTATTTTAGATATGATTTTTCGTTTTTAACTATGTTTAGTTTTCATTGAGTACTTAGGTGTATTAAATTGATAACATTTCAGACGTTGTTATAATTATTTTTATATTTTTTGATTTTTTAACCAACTGTTTGAACCGTTTTAAATTCGAATTTGTTATTGCATATTGGTTCGATTATAGAATGATTGTAAATGTTCCAGAAAATTGATCAAATTGAAAATAGTTTGTTTGATTCTCAGCAATTCTCATCATTCTCGGCGGTAGGTGTTATATAACAATTACTATGGTTGTTGAAATACTGAATATAAATGGGGTTTGCTTGCAAATCCCCCACAGACAAAGATGTGGGTAACAGCTAGTACTGTATATTTTTATGAGAAAAAATTTTTAGTCAATGCTAAATAGATTTTTTAATGTGAAAAACTGCTATAATAATTTTTAAATTCAACAGTAATCGTAATTCAAAAACACAATCATTAGTTTGAATAAATTTAATATCATTTATTATCCAGATAAAGTACAAGGTCTAATCAAATAAGTATCAACCTTTTTTTTTCTTTTTGTTGCAAGTATTTGCAGGCTGGGGAAGAGACTATGGTTTGTGAATTTTGATGAATTGATCCTACCCTGCAGTCACTATCAAGCAGTGTGATAGTTCCATGTTTATGCTGTAATTGTCACATTAGTGATTTGGTGGAACATGTTGGATCCTGATTCATGAAGATTATAATCAGAGAGGATACCTGGGTATGACCCTGAGACAAAGGCACAATCATCCCAGTGGAAAATGCCATGGTCTCTATGGCTAAAGACAGTACAACAATCATGCAACAATGTGAAGGTCATGTTGAGCATTTTTTTATCACCAGGGCTTAGTCTATCATAACTATACCCCTCATGGAAAAACTGTGACAAAGGAGTCATACCTTTTGTTTTATGTCACCTAACAGCATCTGAGATGCTGTTAGGTGACAGAGACCATAGCTCTGGCAGTCAGGTGACTGGTTTATTCATCACGACAATACTCCATCCCACAGATTGTATCTCATCTGGATATTTCTTGTAAAAGAGTATTGCACAGGTTCAGCAGCCTCCTTATTCCCTAGACATGGCTCCAGCTGATTTTTGGTTCTTTCCCAAACTCAAGATTCCACTGAAAGGAAAGAGATTTCAGGATGCAGAGGTGATCAAGACTAATGTGACAAAGTGCCTGATAGAGATCCTGATAATTGACTTTGAAAAATGCTTCCAGCAGTGAAGCATTTCTGGGAGAAGTGTGTAAACTGAGAAGGGATTTATTTGAAGGGAGTAGTGCCCTCCAAATAGATATGCAGGCTTTTTTTTCCCTAATCTCAGGTCAGATACTTTTTGATCAGACATTGTATAATGTAATCTGTTTGATATATGCTAACCATAGCAATATTGTTGGAGTGCTACAGCAAGTTAAATTATTATATTGAAGTAAAGGAAGTAAATGAAAAAGATGTTTGTAGGGTCTCATTTTTCCTAGGGAATTTTGTTCCTTTTATCCCCCTCTGTGCATTAAAAGCTGACAATATCTTAATAATTTTGGCTTGAACAAGCTGTCTTCAGATGAACTTCAAGAAAATAAGTTTTTAGAATAGTACAAGTTTACATTACATAAATTTCAAACTAAATAACATAAATATTGAATAAACATACTGTATAATGCTTCCCTACTATATCAATTGGATTATATATTTAATATTTTAAAAATAGTCACCACATGTAATATTGACTTTCCACTGTTATGTTGGTACAAATTTGCTATCTTTAAATATTATAGTACTTTTTGTAATTTATAAAATTTGGATGGTAAAATTTTATATTAATTAAAATTGAAGACAAATTTGAATTTTTTGTAATTATTTATATTTATTATTTTTGATTTCTATTTTTGATACATACAAGGCAGGTTCAATAGAAAACTGGTAAAGTGTTGGTGAAAGTCAGGATGGTGAGCCAGTAGCATTGTAATTTTGTTGATGTGTGAGAACATAAGACCATGGACTGATAAAATGGCAATGTATCTCTAGTAGTACAGGGAGGAAGATCAGTGTAGTGTTGTCTGATTTTTGACAAAAATCTATCCATTGGCATGTGCAGGTACAGTAAGGAGACAACTGGACAACTGCATAAGCTGCACTTAGATGTACAAATAGTATTTTAAAGTTCAAAAACAGCCACAGTTCTGTAGAAGATTCTCTGCAACTGGAACTGCAGTGAATGCTATAGAGAATTTTCCACAGAACTGTGGCAGAATTCACACAGGGAATACCTGGGTGTAACTCATACAGTTGTTTCCTTACTGTATCTACTTATGCCAATGAATATCAATTGATTTTTGTCAAAATCAGACAACTACACTGCTCTTCCTTTGTGCACTGCTAGAGAGGTGATGCCATTTTATTAGCCTGTTGTCTTATGTTCTCATGCATCAACAATATTACCAGTTGCCTGTACTGTTCCCTCTGACTTAAAGTTTTCTATCAAAATTACAATGCTATTGCTCACTTTCTCAACTTTTAATGGCACTTTTCTGGTTTTCTGTTGAATGTGCCTTGTATTATACATTTTAATAGTATTGTTTATTCAAATACATATAGTATTACAGTCCAGCAGACATTACAAAAGCTTATAAATTGAGACTTGTTGATAGATGTTCATAAACCAATGTATAATTTTTTTCATAATTTTGCTGTGTAAATTTCAAAAAAGGCTATTTATATTTTCTCATGACTTCAAATTTTTTTTCACAATCAGTGAAAAATAAAAATGTTATGTAACACACTATACTAGTGTTTTTGTGTTTATTTTATATATAAAGTAGTGCCTTGTTATATTGTGTACATCTGGAGACAAATGAAATGAACAATATATTAGATGATACAATATAACTGATGTATCTATCCATCTATTTTTGATTTCTGTGCTGATTTGCTTTTTTTGTGGGTTGTATTTTGTACAATGGTAGTTTTAAGGTTAATGATTGGAATATAGTAAAATTTCATTGCCAGTAATTCAATGGAAACTGATTTTTTAAAGTTATTGGTTAAAATGCTTTTATATTTGGAAGACCAAAAAAAAGCATAATGTAATCAGGGACTACTATGTATATTTCTGTTTACAATTATTATTATATATGAAATTGCAGTTAGAAACTAACATTAAAGTTGTTGTTTTTTTTTTTTAGATTTAAATTCAGAAGATCAATTAATTCATTATTCAGATGAATTTAGCAAATTTAAAGCTATGAACAATTTCAAAAATCTAAATCAAATAAAAATAGAGAGAAATATATTTGTAAATAATAAAGAAATTCCAGAAACAATACAAGTTAAATCATATAAGGAAATACTATCAAAAGGTAAACCTTTTAATTGTAATAGTTGTGGGAAAACATTTACACGTCTAAGTGCATTTGAAATACATTATAGAATTCATACTGGTGAAAGACCATATCAATGTAGTATATGTGAAAGAAGATTTACACAGAAACATCATCTTAAAGGACATATGTTGATCCATACTGGTGAAGGACCACATGCATGTGATATTTGTGGAAGAAAATTTATGCAAAAAAGTCATGTGAAAGTACATAAGTTAATTCATTCAGATGAAGCACCTTACATGTGTGATACTTGTGGGAAAAGGTTTACACGTAGTAGTCATTTACAACGGCATCAACAAACACATATGAGTGAAAAGCCATTTGCTTGTAACTTTTGTGATAAAAAGTTCAGTGAAAAAAGAGCATTAATGGATCACACTCAAGTACATACTGGAGAAAGACCTTATAGATGTGATATATGTTTTAAAACATTTGTGTGGAGAACTAATTTAAGAAGACACAAACAGAGTCATAAACAAGAAATGCTGTACAAATGTGAAATTTGTGATAAACAGTTTGCACAGAAACATAATCTTCATAAACATGCATTGATTCATACTGATAAAAAACCTCATGAATGTGAAATATGTAAAAAAAGATTCAGATGGACAAATGATCTTAAAAGACATAAAATAACCCATTCAGTAGAGAGATTCTTTTCATGTGGAAAATGCAGTAAAAAGTTTTCACAGAAACATAATCTTGAAAAGCATCTGGAAATGCATGTGAATGAAAAACCTGAATAAATATGGAAATAATTCCATATAAGAAACTTTAAATAAATTCATAATATTCAGATATTGAAAATAATTTATTTAATAGCTTATTTTGCATTCAGGTAAAAGATACTGAAAAATGTTTATTTCAAATCTTTGAAATTGTTGTAAAAGTATAGATTAATTCAATTGATGTAATTCTGTTTTACAATTAATATTATAAGAAAAATTTATATTTTTTATTACTATTTATATTAATAGTAACTAAATGTCATAAGACATGTTTCTGTTCTAAATTAATGAGGCTATTATCTTATATAATAGTAGAAATAATGTGTTTTCTGATGATAAATATTTATTTTATCTTATGTATTGCTTTTGCTCAATACTGAAACTGCATTCCTTAAGTATTAACATTATAAAAAATCATGAATAAAAAAGTATAATGAAATGTAAACAACAAAAATAAATCATATTTATTTTGTAGAATTACATTTATTATATTTACACAATCACCACTAAATTTTATTTTCTTTAATGAATTATTTATTTATAAAAACCTTTGAGTTTTAAGAATTTTAATTTATAAATCATTAAAACGATTCATTAAATAATTATAATATATGAACATGTTTTTGAATTAAAATTTATTTTTTAGTTAAAGTCGATAAGATTAAATTAGACAATTTTATTTTTCTAGCACTAACAGCTTTTACTTTCCCAGCTGTTATAAAGAGGGAACTTATGGCGATCTGGCAAAAAATTACCCTTTCCAGATTTTTGCTGTAAATAAAAGACAAATTATAACATATTTCAATGGGATATGTTCCAATGAAATATAAAAAGTTAACTTATTAGTTATTTAATGTATTGAACAACTGGATTTATATCATAATTTCTATTTGGTCAAACATAAGCCTTTCTGACTTTTTAAAATAATTTCCTTGTTTTGTGTTTCCTTTTCTGAGAACATAAGTCTACAATTTTATATTGACATGATGGCAAAGCAGATAAAGCTAGGTTCTCACTGTCATAAACCACTATGAATGAATGAAACAAATACTAATCGAAGCAAAATGTTGTTTATATTAATTCAATTTTTCAATTCAATTAAATTTTTATTAAGAACGTACAGATTACATACCTGACTCTGCTAGACACTGTCAGGTGTCAGTTACAAAGATAGAAAATGTGTTGTTTACATTATACTACATAATACAAACTTACTTAGAATATGAGTGGTTGAAAATGATAATATTTTGAATATGGGTATTCAAAATATTATTATGTATTATTATGTTGGGTTTAGTGGGTTATACTCGGTACACACCGGTGGTTGTATACTATGCTGGACCAGAGTCAAGGCATAGCAACCAAGAACTAAAATTAAATAAGTGTGTCTGTGTCTGTATTCAGGAATTTTTTAACAATATGGCATGTATTCAATATAGTGGCCTTCTGTAGTGTGATGTATGTATTTCTATTCAATTGTAATGCTCCCAGGCTTTTGTGTAGTGTGTGTGGTATCACACCTGTACAGGAGAGAACAACAGGTACAATAAGCGTCCTATCCATCCTCCACAGATGCCTTATTTCCTGGGCGAGTTCCGTGTACTTGCTAATTATTTCAGTGCATGTGTTTTGTACATTGTGAGTGTTTGGAATGGCTATGTCTATAATGTATGTGATTTTATTGTGTTTGTCAATGAGTGTGATGTCTG
>NW_019384732.1:183884-222733 GCF_000671375.1 Centruroides sculpturatus | reverse complement strand
GATAAAACAAAGGGTATGGTGCTCATTAAGAGGGATTCATATAAAAGGAAATTACATGAATACAAGAAATGCGTTAATTTTGAAGAAAAAGCTTCAAAGTTTAACTTCCTTTGTCTCGCCCTTCTGTGAAATTTAAGACCGATGAGTCATTGTTTACACAGCTGGATGACCTTAAACACAGCTGGAGTTGGATTTCCCGGGACATTCTCATAGAAGTCTCGGGAGGCGATGGGTTTATAGTAGGGTGACTACTAGTTGGCTGTATATTTTTAAATATTTTTAAAAAATTAAAATTTTTATTGCGATTTCCGACCCCCCTAATTAAACTTATAAAATCTATTAATTAAAAAAATTTAAAAACTATCGGAGGTCGTTTTTGACATCAGAAACTAGCTTTAAATAACTTTACCGAAGGAAAATCGGTGCACTACAACTTTAGAACGATGAATGAAATTTGATATCAAACTCCCATTAAAAAACAAAAAGCAATAAAGCGTGAAGCGCGCGTCATTAAAGGTTTTTTAAAATCGCGATAAAATTTTTTCGCGCGGGCAAAAAATTTTGAAAAAATTTGGGGACTGAAAAATATTCCAAAAATCCACATTTTATATTCACATTTAAATTTCCCTGAAAATTTGGGTCCTGTCAGTGATGAGAAAAAGAAGAGGTTCTATTACGATAACCTAACAATGGAACAACTGTATCAAACATACCTATACAGCCACTATATCAGTGGCATATATTTTTTATTTGTTGAGTATTGTAATAAAATCAATCTCTCAACAGGCACGAAGAGAGTCTAAATTAATTAAACTGTTTCGCAAATGATTAAATTTCCAAATAATCTAATAATCCTAAAATTTCATTCATTATATCAAATTATTTTTTCTGTAATGAAAAATATTTCAAAGTACAGTATTTAATTTACGAACGTTTATGTTAAAGCTATCCATTTAATTTCAAATTGGTAACACTTCATTAACTTCAATATATTTTGAATGCGATATAAAATATAGTATGAAGACATTGGAAGAATTGGAAATATTTCTGAAAAATCATTCAGAAATAAGTCAACCATGCTAGAGAAATTTAAACATTTTAACGGATTTAGATGTATATTTCATATTTTACAAAAATAAATGTAAAGGCTGGAGTTGATCATGCATGCCCTCCAACAGAGTTTGAAACTGCAGAGGAACTTGCTGACTCACGATCATGGTAGAGCAGTGCTACATTTCTCTCTGGAGAAATTTTCTAAGCAAGCTATCTTGAAGATAATATTTCTGTAAATGAAGAAGAGACGGAGATACGCTTTTCAAACTTCGGGATAAATGAGTCATCCTTAACTCGAAGTGGAGCCTGTTTTCTAATGTCAAAGAAGAGGAAAACACATTGCAAATTGAATGATTAATTATGGCGCAAGAGGCGTAACCAAAAATTGAGCTTAAAAATCTGGACTAGATCGGGAAGATTCCACATTATTGTTTCGATGCCTTCCATCATCCTAACTCTTCACTCTCTCAGCTCTTGTCCTTTACAGTATATGTACTTCAGTTGCCCGAGAAGCTGCTTTCATTGCTGGATAGGAAAGCTCCGAGGACAACTCTTGACCTCACGATAAATAGCTTACTTATCTTTCGGAAATCGTACAGCCTAGAGCTCGAGTGAGATGTAGAGTTCGGTCGGAAACTGGCGTATTAGCCTATAAGCTGATTATAAACAATTATGCTGTTATACCAGTAGCTTTCTAGTCTGTATGATTCGTTGTAGAGAACCTAATAGTAAGTCTTTTGTCAGAAATGTCTTGTAGACTAGTCAGTTTTGTTAGTTTGAGTGTAGTGAAATATAATCTACGGCAGGATGGCCGAGCGGTCAAGGTGGCAGCCTACCGCTCTGGGGGACTCGGGACCGATCCGGACGGGTCGAGAAATCCCCGAAATTTTTCGGAGGTGGTCCGTTCGGATATGTCGGGCCCTGTCCCCACCACCCGGCAGTCCCATTGTGGGCCTGGCCGAACCCATAATGGGCCTGTTAAAAGGCCCTCTTAGTGCCCACAGAGCGGAGAGTTTAAAAAAAAGTGTAGTATAACCTTTAACTATCCCATTTAAACCCAACATCAGTGGTTCCCAAAGTTTCTCGTGTCACGGACCACTGGATGAGAAACGCGGCCCTAGACCACCACGACCACGTTATCGTTGAAACAGTTTAGGACCGTTTACATGTTGACAATATGTTGGTTTTCATATTACAAAAGAAAGTTTATTGTGATTTCAATTTTGCATACCAATCATAATCATCTATCTATCTATCAAAAAGTCAATGCTTAAATTGCTGTTCTTGTCCGGTCTTGGACTGAACGGGACAAGAACGGTCTCTCGGATGTAGATAACCAAGAAAAACTTGTCTCAACAATGTTTTTGAGGTTTCCAGTAAATAAATAAATTATATATACACGTGATTAATGAATGATAGATTTTATGCAATTATGTAGAGTTGTATTTATTTATAATAAAAATTTATTATATACAGGTAACTTCCGTAGGGAGTTACGTTCCAAAAAATTGCCGTGTTATGCGAAACAAAGAACTAGTGCGAAAAGGGGTGTTAGGTTCCAAAAATTAAAAAACATGCTGTTAAATCCTTATTTAAATCGGATTTATTATTCTTTTTTTCCATAGGTAAAATACTTATTTATTATTTAAGTAAATATTTTACCAGAGGATTATTCATTTTATATGATGACCTCAGCATGAGCATCATCATCAACTGGTAACAGTTTTTGGGTGCGTTCGTTAATAGCGGTCTCTCTGCAACAGGAGTACGCTGCTGTTTGTAGGCATTTAGGAACGACGGTGAAAGAAAGATGGCGGCGCCTGCACTGTCGATTGTATCGTGATGGAGGAATCTAAATTCTAAAATGAGCTTTTAGAGGCAAAAGAAGGGTCCCAATTGTAAAATTTAATCATTAAATGGATTATTCTTGAAAGAGCATTCAAAGTAGCCACGAAAACAATTAGAATGCTCGCGCGGAGTTACGCGGAAGTATATAAGAGCGCACCCTTTATTACATTTCATGTTGTACGAGAGTTTTACTTAATTCCCGAACCGTGTTAGAGTGAACCCGTGCTATAAAATCACCGTGTTATACGGGGGATGTTTCCAATTCTCGAACCGTGTTAGAATGAATCCGTGCTATAGAAGTGCCGTGTTATACGGGGGTTACCTGTATATATATGCAGTGAAAACTCGATTTGTCTGAACTTGACGGAACCAGGAGTCTTTCCGATAATCAAGAAACTCGTTTGTTTTTATGTTCTGGGTGCGTCAAGCACTGGGCATTTAAAGTTTCATGAACTCAGAGGCGTAGCTAGGGTTGGGTAAGTAGGGCACGTGCCCCGGACGCCACTCGCAGAGGGGCGCCAAATGGTCTCCAAGACAAACAAGATTTGTTTCTGGAGGGGAGGGGGCGTCAATATAGTGTCGTGCCCCGGGCACCAGTTACGTTCGTTACGCCATTGCATGAACTGTAACAATTGTAATACAATTGCTGTATTTCAAAGTATATTAATCAAAACCTAACGCAATGTTAAGTATATGGATTACTTTCGCGGCGCTACAATCGACAGATGACTTAATAATTTCCAATTACATGAGAGTTTTGTCTCTGTATTATATTCTGTGGTAGTGTTCTCAACTTTTTTCTCATCGCGAATCAATAATTATATGCGATTATAAAATATGCTTATTTGTTACGCTTATACCAGTGTTTCTCAACCTCTAACGAATCGTCGCCCCCTTCAATAAAACCGTTACGTAGTATCGCCTCCTTCATTTCAAAATTCCGATGCCGAGGGCCAGGGCTAACGCCAAATTCGTACTGCATTGAATAGACTAGTGACTAGTATAATGTTATTTGTTTAATTATTGTACGATATAACGAATAAAATAACTGATTAATCTTAATATAATGTTTTACTATATCGCCCAGAAAATTGTTTTTCGCCCCCCAAAATATAAATTGTTACAAATCGCCCCCTCAACATGGAAAAACGCCCACATGGGGGCGATATCGCCTCCGTTGAGAAACACTGGCTTATACTGTATATACTTATCTACAGTTACTGTGCGTTACAAAGTACGTCATTAAGGATAAGAAATGGATATACACGTGTCCCATTTTAATCAATATATAGGGTGCCCCAAAAGTCTGGATCCATAGGCAAACCGTATTTTAAAGTTTTATTATATGATACTAAATGCTCAAATTGACGGTCTTGGACTTCACGACATTTGCCGAGTACAAGAACGATGGATATTTCTGAACCTAGTAGAACTGATTTTGTTCTACAAAATGCAGAGATGATTTCTTCCTTTAGTGCAACAACTATAACCTACATAACTATAACCGTAAGCTTTTTGCTTGACACGCTCGAGCCCTTGTTAATTCCGGGCTCTGGTTCGCCGAAATATTTTGCGCCGTTGTAGTTCCGCTACTGTTTTTAATGTACTGTACATAAGCAACTACTTGCTGAGTGACAGGTATTTGCATTATCTTAAAATCGTTTGCACGATAAACTTTACTATTCAATCAAACTTGTTTATACTTGCCGAATTATTAAGCGCTCTCAATAATTTCCCAAATGTAAATTGATTTTAAAATCTATAGTAGTTAATTCTGATCAAAATTTCAACAAAAAAAAATTGTATAATTATTTTGAGATTTTATTTCAATATAATTTTACAAGATGGCGATAAAATTTTAGGATTTAGTATTCCTCATCGCTTAGGAAACTATTATCGTCTGTCAGGAATTCAATAAAAGACTGGAAATAAACCATCTCTGGAGATTCTTGTTCTAGAATCGTGGGATCAGTTTCTTTTTCACTCTTTGATGTTTCATTTAAAGATTCTTGTAAGGCAATGATTGATGTCTGGGTTCCTTTTTCAACTGCTATTTGATTCTGAAAAAAGAAAAATAATTGTTTATAAATAGTTTGTATTATGCGCTGTAAGTAGAGTGGGTGACGAAAATGTACCAAAGTATAATATTGAAAATAAACTTGAGAAAGTTATAATATAACTTTTAATGTTACACTCTAATATGTGCAACATTAACGTTTTAAGGCTATCAGTCCTATGATATAACTACTATATGATATAAATTATGAATTTTATACTTTGGAAATATAGATTTCAAAACATAAAATCCAATTTTTCTCTTTGGCCTACTGCATTTTACGTTCTTCAGATCACTGCATGAGCCCATCAGTGGCCAAGCGGTCTTCGTACCTTGAACACTGGGAATTCGGTCGTGAGTTTACGCCTCACTCAGACTAGCTGGCCACGTGGAGTTTTCCGGGTTTTCTCCACGTCTGTAACGCCTAAATAGGGGCCAGTTTCCCTAAAAAGACTTTCCAGAAGGCACCCCTATGCAGATCGCCCAAGTGTTGTGTTGCCATGACTTAACAAACAAACAGATCACTACATTAGGACAAATTCCCAGGGTGGTGCTTATAGTACAGTTTTTTGATAACCCTTAATATCAAAGTAATCAGTTTTGCCACTTTAAAATAAAAATAAAACGAACATCGCATGACTTCAATCTGGTAAGATTAGGTAAGTGAAGTAATTCTAAGGTAATGGAGTAATATTTTCCGAACAACGACACGGGCCCATGCTTTAGTCCCCCTTAATCTGCTTTTTGCAGCGTCAAAATTCTCAAAATCTTGGTTACGTCATTAATTTTGCCTGTCTTTGTGATGCATACCAACTCGGTTTCAGTAGTATTCCATCGCCGAGTAACATTTTTACCATTTAAACAATTTTTGACGAATTGGTTTTATAAATTCATTATTATTTTTAAAAAAATTGTTTAATAAATTATAAACTTTTGGAAGAATGTTGAAAATAGGCATTAATGATGATTTTGTTATTTAATAAAAATATATAAACTTAATTTAAGCTTTCATAATTGTTGTATACCTCAATATTATTAGAATGATTTATTCTTTGCATATCTGTGTGGCTCTTATCTTCTGTTTCATTTTTAATGTCAATTATTTTTTCAAGTGATTTTTCATGGCTTATTTTCTGTACGTCATCACGATCTTGTGTTGCTTTGGCGCCATCGCAGGGAGGAGGAATATCTGGATTTTCTTCAATTTCATTTTGCCCAAAATTTTCGGAATTGATTTTTTGACGTGTTAAATTCGGATTCTTTTCCTCAAAGTCAATCTCTTTGTCTGCTGTAATTTCAGCGTCTTCTTGCGATTTTATCTTTTTATCTTTATCCGAAATGTCGACAAACAATGGCCTCTTGTAAAATGTTTTACTAACCATTGAACTTCCATCGTTCATGTTAAATTTGATAGCAGTAGAATCTTTTGTAGGAAATGCTTCTATTCCTATTTCGATAATTTTGCTGAATTTCCTGTCATCATTCCACATGAATTTATCGGGAATTTGGTGCTTGTTTAACCATTCCAACTCTAAGAAACTATTTGCCCTTCTATAATAAACAGGATTTAAATGATTCATATTGCTAAGTCCGATCCCCAAATTATCAGAATTGAAATCTTGTTTAGGAATGACGCTGTTTGATTTTTTCGATCTATAAATAAAAGATTATAAATTATTTCATAACGAAAAATTATTATTTTAATTATTATAATTTTTTATATTCAAAATTACTGTATATAAAATGTCACTATGTAAATCCGTGGGAACAAATTATTAATATAAATTTTAACTCAAATAAATAACTTTGTTCAATGCTTATAAATCCTACATAAATCAATTATTTATAGCGGATTCATTAATTGATTCTCTATTTCTCTAAAAATTATTATTTTTAAAATGCGAAATGGTCAAAACAAAATATGTACACATTTCATCAGTTCAAAATTACGTAAAGTTCTTCCCTTTTCAGGTAAAAACTAAGAAGTTAAGCAAGAAATCGAAGAGAATTTACTAACGATGTATATTATAACTATTGACATATTTAGTATCATTTTATACAAACATTAAAAATGATCAAACTAATACTGTATGTTTGTTTATTTAATATTTTCGATTTCTGCAAGATTCTTACCCAGATTTAGATTTTAAAGCGGATTTTATCTCTTTCCACCACGATTTCATGTCCGTAATAGAGTGCAACGTGTTGGCAAGTGGATAAACGTTTATGTATAAATTCTATTGTTTTAAAATATATTATTATTTAATAATATTATAAAATTTATTAATTATTAATTTGAATTAATTATATTTCTGAAAACATATTTTTTGAGTAAGATTCAATATTAGTCAGCCTACTAGTGACCGAGTGGGTAAAACCACCGAGCTAGTGGTAATTAGTTGTTGCGGGTTCATGCCTGACCAACTATGAGCACGTGGGGTTTTCTTCACGGCTTTTTAAATATCCGAAATAATTTTTGAAGCTGCCAACTATTTCATCAACAATTATAAATACAACAGAACTCGGTTAAGAAGTTTTCGCATTAGTTTTCTCACGTACAAGTTTAATTTCAAAAGTACCAACTTTTTCCCATAGGCCATAGGGTATGTGTAAACTTTCCCGCGTAAATAGATGGAAATCCTTGTCTCCAACCGGAAAACGAACTCACTTAACAATGTTTCGATACATTACAGCGAATTTACTGAATTAAGCTTATGCGGTATCTATTTAGATAGAACATTTATCTAATGTAGCTCGCTTCATCCATTTTGTATGTAAAAAATGCATTTATGAATCCCAGAAAGAAAACCACAAATCTACAAACACCACACTAAAATTCGTTGAAGATTTACAGTTTTATCAAGTATTGATAAAACAATGGTAGTTGGTGGCGAGTTCGCGTGCAGTTTTCCGGTTTTTCTAACACCTAAATAAGGACCAGTTTAAATTTGTCCCTTGAAAACGCTTTAACCCGGTTCTACTTTATATCCTGCTTAATTTTTCCAGTAAAATAATTTTTAAAATGTTTAATACATCGTAATTTTGAACGTTTCTTATTTCTTGTGTCTTTCATCAATCTAATTTTCAATTTCTTTTATCGAATGTAATAAAGTGATGCATTCATCTTAGAATAATAGATTTATTTGTATAATAAGTGATGCATGGTTAAATTTAATATATTTCGTGTGATATTACAAACTACATTCACTCTTATCTTTAACTTATATGGAATTTATAAAATAGCTATTGTCACGACTTTATTTTAAAAGGAAAACTTTCTTATAAAGTAAAAATAAAAAAAAAAAAACGATTAATCAAACAAAAATTTTAAAAAAATTTTCTTGTTTAATAATAAATCTGAATAATTTTTTACAGGCTTTTAATTAAGAAAACATTTTTTAAAACATATAATCAATCACTTTTCTTTATCTAACTGATAAAATTAATTTAAATGAATTTTTCAAACATTTAATAATTTATCAGTTTAAATAAAGAATAGTTTTTTAATTATTATTTAAATATAAATAATTAAAATTTAATGATATTTAATGACAATTTTTTCTATATTATTTTTCGTTTTTCTTAAAAATTACATCAACTAGATGTAGAATCATTCAAACAATCTGTGACAAGTAATGACATATAACATCATAATAATGACTCCGAAAAACTGAACATAAATTATTAATATTATTATAAAAATCCGTACATTTGAGGTCGTTGTTAAAACATAAAGATATAAATATGGCTGGAGTTATTGCTCATAACATTTTGATAGAAGGTCTTGTACTATTGTAGCTGACGACTGATGGGACGGTTTCTATACTCTTTACTTTCCTCACTCTTATCCCCAAACAAATAGTCGTGACTGTTGTGGTCGTCAATAATGTCAACAGAACAGAAAAGATGGCCGCAAATCCACCAGTTTTCAAACAGAATAAATCATTTTTCGGAATATCATCTAATCATAAATATTATAAGTGTTAATTATAAAATTTTGAGCTTCCGTAAATCTAATATAATTACACGAAGAAATGATATTAATTAATAAAACCACTTACTTAAATGTTCTTCGTGTGTTTTTGATGTTTCTTTAGTATCTTGACGAACTTCTAAAGCTTGGAACAAGCTAACATTTTCGGCTATGATAGGTTCCGGTGATTTCGTCACCAGTCTTTCATACAGAGAACGTTTCGTCACATTCTTCCAGTGACAAGCTTGATTCTAAAAAAAAAAAATAATCCTCAAAAATTAACAGTGCCAATCTCTAACAACGTTTTGAAATAAATGCAAATCTCGAATATTATTATAAGTTATTCAAATTTACCGAGCAACTTCCTTGACACATGTGGACTTTGCATTCTAAGTAAAGTGCTGGACTGGCAGTAAATCTAAATGCTTTAAGATAAGCGTAAAGAGAAACAAAATGAGGTCCCTCGCTTCTTGTTAGTCCTCGAAAACTACTGATTAGTTTTTCTTTCAGAACACATCTGAAAATATTTAATCTCGTATAGAGAGACAGTCATTTTCTATAAAGGTAATGAAATAATGAAATTCCTACCCATTTTCGTCTGTAAGTTGAAGACGTTTTTGTCCACCGTTATGAGCGAAGCAATCACTAACAATCATATCAAAATCGCCTAAATTAAGCGAGAATAAAATAAATTATTATAAATAGTTTCAGTTATAGAACAAGTTTCAAAAAGTAAACAATGATAGATACTGTTATCGCTTTTCATATGAATTAGCAGAGTGAGAGGATCTCCTACATTAACTGGACCAGATATAAGATCACCAGTGGTCCCGAATCCATGTCGGATTTCCATATGGCACTGGGGAGGTGAAACAGTAAATATCACTGGACTTCCAGTGTTGACGCTGAAATAAATATATTTTCGTATGATTATCTAAATTTCTGTTAAATTTAGAAGCAAGTCGCATTTAATTCTGCTTACTGGACATTAACAACAGGAAAGGTGACGGTTTTCCAAAGATCATATCCGAATTGACACATGACACGAAAATGTTCATCCCATTCTTCTTCTATGTCGTGATTATACTGAACTGTGATAGTGTTCCACACTTGCTGATTTCCCTCCTTAAGATAATATTTAGCAAATTACATCAAAAGAATTATTTTCTTTCTTAAAATATTTAAATATAAACATACTTCCTGTTCTTTCACTGGGGGTTGTTCGTCTTCTATCTCTCTTCTACCTAAGGTACCGCATTTGTTGTGTCTAATCATGAATTGATATTCCGATTGTCCAGAGCCATTAACGTATACACATTCTGGATCGTGAGAATATCCAGTAGTATATATTAAACCTCGAAACGATCCGTTGAATTTAATATGAATCATCATATGGTCAGTAAAACAGTCGGCAATTATATCTGAAAGTAACGAAACCGCATTAATTTAGAAATGCATATTTTGAGAGAAATTAATTCATTAATTACCTATAACTCTGGTGACATCGCGTGGTCTGACTAATCCTGTAGGAACATCCCCTAAATGTCCTATAGAAGCAAGAGGATGATCCAACTGTTCCTGAATCTCTATGACGACAGTTTCGGTCACCCCCTCTTTCATTGTATGAGATGTCAGAACGATTACTTCTCCCGTTTCCGATTCAGTAGTAGGAGTTTGATTAGTCCAATCCGCATTTAATGTAGAGGATTCTGTAGTGAAATCGGTAGTTGGTCCGTATTCTGTACTAAAATCGGTCGGTAAAGTCGTCTCTGCCGTTTGAGATTGTGTAGTCTCTTTAGTTAATTCTTCAGTTACGAATGTAGTCTCCATAGCTATCTGTAATTTGATTTCATATTAATAATAATCACTCATTTATTTTAGTAAGCTAATAAATATAGTCTACTTACAACTGTTGAAATTAGTAAATGGAGAAGGATGTCTCCAAAACGATTTAAATACAGAACCATCTGAAATAATTAAATGATGAAAGCTTTACGTTATAAACAGTAAATGAAACATTCCCATTTCCCGATGAATAAAATTGTATCGACTAAAAACGAGAAAACCCCTTTATTTCTTTCTTCCTTACATATACAGAGATATTTACAGTGAAGTCTACTTTATATTATTTACGACAATCTAAAAATCTTTTAATATTGCATGAAGATTTTAAAAATTAATTATAATTATATTTATATATATAAATTATTATAATAATCTCTTATATCAAAATAACTAGCTTTTAGGAGTATGCTTTCATTAATTGATAAGAGGAGAAATAGGAACGGATGATAATGAAAGCATTGCGAAAAATAAAACGTGGAAAAACTGTAAAATTATTTATTAAACAATATTAAAATTTTATTATAATTTATTTTAACACAGGCAGTGCATTTTGTTTGTCTCTATTTTTTTATTAACATTGATTCTAAATCATTCAAAAATTATTTATTTTTGTATTTTCCTAAAATTAAATTAAGATAATCGAAATCTTATTTCGAATTGTATTTTATTTTTGTATTAATTAGTAATATCTGTTCTTTTTCTGTGTATATAAACAACACAAAGAGAACAAAGACATAGAAAGAGAAAGTGCCTTTGTTCTCTTTGTATAAATATATACAAATCTTAGGACATCCTTTGCTTATCCTTCATGTTCAAATAAACTCAATTGTTAATTTTAAAACTCTTTTAATAAAATAAATTGAATTTCTGTTTATACTCTTAATTAATTTCGTATTGGTCATTTGATATCACAATGAAAAAATTCTAAATTAAAATAAAAAAGCTAACTATTATAAAATAAAACTAACATTATATTTTCATTTGAAATGTCAAACAGATGAAATTTTTAAATACAAAAGTTATTTCTTTAAAAAGATTTAATTCATTTTCGATGTTTACGATAAATTTTTAAAGTAAATTGCCCTTTAAAGAAAAGCTATAAAAATTAATTTAAAATGTTGTATAAATACAATTCATTAGTTTATTATATTTGTTAATAATCGGACTAAAAATNTTTTTAACAATTTAATCTGAAAAATAAATAAATTTACGTTAATAAAAGTTATATAAAGAAAATCTTCATAATAATTGCAGATTCCTTTCTAAATATAAGTCCCCTTTACCAGAATGAAATGATTGTAAAAGCCGTTCCGATCCATACGAAAGTACAAAGTCACTTACCGCAGTCGAAAGGTTATCCTTGTATATCCAAAAGGCACACCAAAGTGTCTTAATTATTTAAGTGGCAAGGATTTTATACTCCTTATAATAATTCCACAATTACGCTCACCGAAGTGACGTCAGAGCGCGTCACCACCGATTCCTACTGCGGTTTGGCGTTGCACCCATGCATAAAGTATCTTCCTACTTCTACATCCAGGAAACTGTTGTAATACCGAAGAAAAACTGCAATTGTTAACATTTGGCCATATTACGAGTAAGAAGTATCCGTTTGTCTTTTAGACGGAGGATGTTACGTGTAAAACAGGAAGGAAAAATTAAGAGGCAGAGGATGTGCATCCATTGACCAAAGAATTGGGTAACTGGAACAAGGTAGCCAATATGAACCGACAAAAATATCTTTAGAAATGATCGTTTTTATTCAACTTTGTGTTGACTATTATAAAAAGATTAGTTAAATAGTGAAATTAAATCCACGACACGTGTTTTGGGCTTAAGAAAGTCACAAAAGATAAAAACTCTTACAACATATTTTATGATGAATTCATGCGATTGAACCATCTGAGTAACAAATTTTTAATTTTTTATTAATTACTCATTCAAACATTGGCTTTTATATTATCTTTTTTATCTTTTGATTGAATTTTTAAATCGCTACAACATCTAGCGTGTAGTTTAACTAAAGTTTGTTTGACTAAACACACTTTTACACTTCAAATGACTGCTTGCAACTAATAAGTTTTTCTTTTTATAATAAAAATCTTATTTAAAAAACGCTTTATATGTAATTTAAGGTAAAATCAGACATAAAAATGATCTAATTTAAAAACGTATTTTATTCTATAATTTAATTTTAAAAATTATTCTAAATGTTTTTAAAATTTACCTAAACTTTTATGTATTAATAACATACATAATAAGTATACATATGTATTAAAGCCGAATTTATAATCGTGACCCTACTCTACAGCATAGAGGAGTACATTCCTTCTTCATTAAATAATGGGAAATATGTATAATATATAAACACTCTTTGTATACTGTATAAATATAATGTATAAAGTCTTTGAGAATAGTTCGAGGTCCTACGCTTATACGTATAATTAGTGAATAAAAAATTTCTGATGAAGAATAAATGTGATATAATAAACTTGATTTCGTTTTTAAGGTAAAAGAAATCGTCAATAAGATATATCTACTTAATAATTTGATCGACAGCAGAATTAAAAATATTTAGAGATTCTACCATTGAGGTTAAAATCTTCGTTATTGTTTCTACTTTGTGTTTTTCTTTGTTGTTTGCTCGTCTGTGTTAAATGGATCTTGGACAAGATCGTAGGTCGTGCTGCACTTTCGGTTTCTATTTAAATATAGTTTTGCTTTTATATTTGTATATTTTTAGAAAATAATTTTGAATTTCCATTAATTAATAAATGTAAGAAACTCGTTTTTCACGTTTTCGAACTTAAACTTGGAAGAGATATAAGTTGGAGATATTCTTTTTCGCTCTTCAGAAGTCACGTTTATAATGAAAATTTTATATTTTAAATACACATTATTAACGTTTATACTCTTTAATATATATATTTATATATATTTAAAATTATCATCGAATTTCTACTCTGAAAATCAATTTTTAGAAGTCCGATGTGTCTTAAATTCGAAGTAATACAATAAGAGTTAATTAAACCCAATTAAAAAAAATATTCATAAAATTTGTATTAAAGTAATAAAGGAGTGGCATGCAGAAGAAGGTTCACTTTGTTAGTAAATTCTTCTGTTGATATATTTATTTTCATAATACTTGTTTTGATTTATGGAAGAAAATAACTATTCTCATTTGTAATTCGCAAAATGCTATTATGTTAGAGACACAATCAAAACATTCCTTCTTTTGATCTTATCGTCAACATTTTTCGTATTATTTTTATACATATTTGGTATTATAGACACGGATACGTTTATCATACTCTACCCTTCATCTGGAAATCGATGAAGCAGATAGCATAAATAATTATAGTTATAAATAATCGCGAAACTTAAAATTATTTGTTAGAGATTCCGTTCGATGAAAATACAATTTATTGAATATAAACGATATAATTATAGCGTATAAGTGTACATATTTATTACTTAATTTTTCCTTAAAAAATCTTAAGAGAAAAAAGTTTCATATAATTTTAGTAAAACATTACAAAAGGTATGAACTTTATTCAGAAGAGAGACGTCTGACTTTAGTAATATTTTACTGCAGAAACAATTGTTGCTGATTTTCGTGAAGAAGTGAAGTGTGAAGAGAGCGAAGTGCTACCGCTTTCTCTTTTCATTCTCTGCTCTTTTGTGCGAGGTCAGAATTTGACCCACATTCGTCAAATTGAACCAGGTCAGGAGCGAATTGTCATTTAATTGGCTTGGATGAAAAGACACCATTTCTTCTTCTGGAATAATTTATTTTATTAAGAAAACTTCCTTTCTTCTTTTTTATGTCCCCAGATTTCTTCAATTTATGCAATTATATACTTTAATGATATTTCTGCGAATGTGTCATTTATGCTTTAAGAACGGGAGCAATGTTTACAAGAGACTATTCATTCGCCATTTGAATTTTTGTTTTCGTCTCTTGAAAACCATCACTTTATGGCATATTATTTTACGTAATGCGATTCGCGTAAATACCGATTCTGACTTAACCGAGTAATATCGATCCAAAAAAATGATTTTAAAACAATCGAATCGGTGATGCGCCTTAATTATTCAATAAATATATATTGTTTTTTAGGTGGATAATACATAATTGCGATGGAATTTCCTAGAGAATTTGTATTGTTAATAACATTGGATCCATCTTATCTTTCGTACGAAAGCAGGTACGGTAGCCAAAAAATGAAATTAGTATTCATTCCGAATCTTTCCAGACAAAGTACTGTAAATTGTAAAAAAAAAATATTATTTGAATACCGCGGAAGCCAATCTAGGCATTTATCAAGGCACAAAGTTATTAAAACTTTTACAAAAGACAAAAGAACGGCCTTCAAATATCATTTCATCTTGGCGCGAGATGTATGTAGACTTTACAGACAACGGTCCACGTGATGTGTTATATGATCATCATTTTTTTAATAAGCACAATATAATATTTTAAGTCATAAAATATTGTTAGATTTGTTTGATGCAAGGTTAATGATATTTTTCTATATTTGGGCGTAGTTTATGAGCTTCTTTAAATGAAATCTAGTATCTCGCTAGTAACAATAATATACTTTTTTTTTGTTTGTTGTACGCGCTTCATTCTCGACGTCCCAAGGTTTTTTATTAGTCGTTGGCAAAGATTAATTATTTTTTAATTGTATATGTTAAAACTTGATTTTTATCTCATTTTTTAAAATAAAAACAACTGATTAAAATTGCTAAAACAAAATCTTCTTTGTAGAGGAGCAAATGTTTTCTTAAACGTAACTTGTGTATTAATTCGAGTAATATTAAACCTTCAATGTACGACCGAAATGAAGAATGTTAAAGTTAAAACAATTCTGTTTTAACTTTAACATTCTATTAACTTTAACTTGTACTATTGTTTGGATTATAAAACCAAGTAATAAGCTAAAATAATTGTAAGTTTACTTCGATTAAGTTATTGCTACTGTTATATTTCGAATCATTTCCGCTCGATATTGAGTATCAGATAAATAATTCCATTGTATAGTTCAATAGAGCGTAGAAAATACGTAAAAACATTCAAATTTTATACACGAAATCACTCGAGCGTAAAAATGTTTATAGGAATTACACTACAAGAGCGAGTAACGAGGCGGTTTTATAATAATTTATTACTAAAATATTATTTACATTTTGACAATAAACACCCTTCCAGGACACATAAATTTTTTTAATAAAATGTATAAATAAAAATATATAAAATTGTAACAGAGAGATATAAATAATACAATATTTACAAAAGGGTTTTTTGAAGTTTAAATATCTTTAGTTAACTTTTACAATTGATTTTCAAATTAGAAAAGCAAAATATAATAATAATAAAAATAATAATAATAAAGTTGTAAAACGGAACTGTTCACACTTAGAAGTCGAACATTTTCATATCTATTAATTGTATAGTTAAACTTTATTAAAATATTCGCAGAAATCGTGTTTAAATAGTGTAATTGTCTCTTATAATTGGATTATGAATCAATCGTGTATGAATTATAATACTTTAAAGAATATTATTAGATTTTTCTCAGTTATTGATCGTAATAACTTCATCTTTTTATAAAGTTTTGTAAGAAAAAATAAGAGAAAAATCTTTCTTGCAACACTTTATAACAATATTTAAATTATTGTGAAAAAGGTGAATATCTGAAAACAATTTGAGAAAAAAAAAATAATCACGTATAATCCATGACTCGGTAGGACATTCCAGTTCTTTTCGATATTCTCCTTCTTAGTTCTCGCGTCCTGACACACATACAAATAGTAATGACTAGTGAGACCATGAGAACAGTTAATAGTAATAATACCACTATTACGATCCTAGTCGAGCTGAGACACAACATGTCAGCCTTAAAATGCTGAACTTTAGCTGAAATTATAAAGTTTATTAAGTTATTAAACCGAAGTTTTTCACTGAACACGTGATAAATATATTACTCACCGGATTTATTTGGAACGTTTTTTATTAACTCGTTATCATCTATGGCCGGTGCTTTCACTTCTACGGAATTAAATACGTTAAACTCGTTTAAAATGTTATTCCTTCTGTAGAGGACACCCTTGGACGATCTCGAAAACCTGACATTGGCCTTGGTGTTGCACGGTTGCTTAATTAAAATATAAAGAAATTATTATTATTTTTTTTTATTTTCGAAAATCGAAATTCGATTTAGTAATTTAGGAGGAGGACTTACCAGAGGACAAACGCCGTTACAGATTAAAACTCGACACTGTAAATGAAGGTTGTCTTTATCGGGGAATTTAAATGCCGGAAAGGTCGCGTAGACTACTTTCAATCCAGTTCTGCCGTTTACTTTTTCTTGAAGTTCCGGTAAAATAGTGAAGTCCAACGAACATCTGATTTTAAGATAATTTTAATGTATAAAAAGTCAAACTACACCCATAATTAATTGGGTACGAGCGAGAAATTTACCCGTTTCTATCAGTTAACTGTTGCTGATTGTCTCGAGAACCATCGTGAGCCAAACAATTAGTTACTTTTGCTACGATTCCCGCTAAAAAAATAAACTCCATTATAAATATTTTTCTGCTGCAGATGCTTAAATAAATAAATAAAACTAATATTTAGACGTTTAAACGTAATATAAATTTCGGCTTGGATAAGTGTGTTTTCATCATTTAGTTTTTATCAGATTTTCGTCTGAAAGCGTAACAAACATCTCTGAATACAAAACTTTATTGTTTCGAAATTTTTTAAACTTTTTTCTTTAAATTAAATAATAAAAATAATACAACAAAACGTATTATTTAACAAATTCAGAAGCGATTACTTACGTTTCTGTCTTATTTTAATGATCATAGTCACTTCTTCACCTACGTCGACGTGACCCGTAATAATTTTAAGTCCGGGCATTCTTCCTTTCATAATGTCCATCCAATAATCTAATGGTTTGACGATCTGTAATACGAATCCGGGGTTAATTTAAAAATTATTTTTACTTTATTACAAATTTCAAAATTGCTACGCTAGATGGCGACACGTATTTTCCGATTATATTTTTCAACATATAATGCGCATATTCCCCCCCGAAATTTATAAAAAAATATAATGTAATATGAATTTTTAATTCCGAAAATCACGAAAATGTTTTTAAAATTAATTATTTAAAATAAATTTTACACATTATTTATTCGTAACCCTGTATACTGACTCGATAAAGTTTTCATCTTCGATGGCAGTCGATTATGTAATTATATTCTTTCAATTTGCAACGATAAATTCACATTATTTCTTCTTATTATAATAGATTTTCCGATGTTTGAAGGTCACACGCAAACAACGAACCAGTATCTAATTGCGACTGCACCATTTAGATGTGACTTAGATATTATTTATTTAGTAATTTCTAATATGAAAACAAAGCTACTTTAACGATGATCGAGAGATGAATCATTATCATTTAGTGTCGTGGTTCCTGCTACAATCAAGCAGAACAGGCGAAACCAGTTTGCAGTTTCTCGTGTTTTAAGGTTAGATTTCCAGGCGTAAATACATTTCGGTATAAACCCGTTAGTTTAAGTCTGAAATATTTTTTTACATACAGTATTAATCTTATCGAATAACAATATTTAGAATAAATGTTGAAATTTTGGTTAATAATCTTAATCGAATACCACTTCGTAATAAGACCGTTAATTAAGATCCTTAAGGAGTAACGTACCGTAGCTTTAATCAAATATCTGTACCGCAAAAATAAATCTCAATTATTGCGGTACTGCAATAAGAAACTTTAATTAATATTTCTCATTTTGTGGTATTTTTGGCAAAGTTGCAATTCCATCGATATTTAAATGTTTTAAAGAGGTTAGTTAGCCCCCTTTAGGTACATCTGAATCGCCACTGATCGAGTACAATTAGAATTAAACTAAATACGATAAAGTTTGAAGCATCATCGTGCCTATTAAAACCATATTTCTGCAATAGTTAAAATGCAGTTACATAATACAACTTCTGTAATCCTTGAAAGGAATACTTTTGTAATCCGAAGTGTTGATGTTACCTGTACAATGGAACTGCAGTCTTTATTCAAGCGTTAAGGTTTTATACTTTAATTTTCGTACTACTTTTTAAACTATAGTTTAGAATAAATCCATTGAAACTATACATTCTGCCGCTTTAACTGATTTTGTATAAATATATACATATATAGAAAATAAACTAATTAAAAATAGAATTAATAGTTCATACTGAAAGCTACTCGAAGTCAATTAAGATAAACAAATAAATAAAATAATAGGGCCTACAGTAATTTACTTTTCAACAAATTTGAATAAAAAAAATAATTCTATTTTTTTTATTCAAATATTTGACAAATGCTGCGCTATTATTTAAGTAACCCTTATTCTTAAATTTAAAAAAATACAGTACAGCTTTTATTATTTGCTTACCTCTGATGGTTTAGCTTCTTTAGGTAACTGTTTACCTGTAGCAGTGGTAACCACAATCTCCCTAGGCGTGCATCTTACAGCCACATGCTCATCTGTAGCCAGCTGTACTTGTCTGTCGTGCTGGATGTATAGGAGTACTTCGTAAACTAAACTTCCATCCTGAAACGGTATCAATGTAAAAAGATCTTACGTATTCTTAAAGTACAGATATATTTTAAGTTTTCCAACCTCATTTTCGGTTATTTTTGTACCACATTCATCGATTCCTATAGTGATTCTAAGTTCTCGAGAACCGCTTCCTGTTTCTCGACATTCCATCGGATACCCTTTAGCATATACAGTACCGTAAAACGGTTCCTCCATGACCAATAAGGTCATGAGTGATCTCCTGCTGCAAGCGTTATGAATTGCTAGAAAAAAAAAAAAAAAAAACAGTATATTAAATTATACCCGCTAGATATATATTTGCAATTAGAAATTATTATCCTAACAAGTAAATTATACTCACAGATAAGTTTATTTCCACCGGGTTTGGTAAAATGATTACCAGAAGACGGTGCCACACTTTCGAGAAGCGAAATCTAAAATTATATTTTGGACACAGACTAATTTTAAAGAAATTCTATTACAACACGAAAGTAAGCAAAACTAATGATAATTTGATAATTGACAAGATTATTTTAAATGATAATAATAATAAACTTACTTGATGAACGATTGCGATTATCAAAATAAAATACTTCATCATTATTTTACCTTGAAAAAGAATTTTAATTTTATGACTCGATATTTATGACTTATTACAATTTCAAAATATTTTATAAATTATGAATTATTATAAATATATGCTTACTTAACTATTATGTCTACTTATTAACAGAATATAAACTTTAAAAAATATTAAATTATTTTGCATATTTTGTGGTATAAAATATAAGAATACATTTAAATGATAGATATTATAAGGAATTTTTTCCAAGAAAAGCTGTGGTTATTCGTTTGTAAAGCCAGTTAAATTATATATATTTATCCTAACAAAACACCAGATTCAGAATGTGGTCGACTTAAATATATATTATAGCCAAGACCTATGCTTATGTAAATATTCTGGGTTTTGTAAATGTTAAATAAAACTGAAACAAATATCGCATAGAATTCGCACATATTTTTAAAGGAACAAAACAGTTCTGCGAATATTTAAAAAAAGAGAGAGAGAGAATATTAATTTTTACATATTTTTATATAAATGAATAATTGCAAGTTAGAAAAATGATTCTTTTCTACATCGTTCATTGGAAGCGAGCAGGAAAATGCGTACGGAAAGTATTAATGACGGAGGGTATCCATGACAACCGTATCGAGCCAGATGCTCTACGGAGGACAATGACCCTCTCGGAATTAAAAGTAAGTTTTTTCCTTCCGAATTCCGTTCTTGCGCAGCCTTCTACTGACCGTGACCCGAGATCGAAGAGAGGGAAGAAGATACCAAAAGAACGGGATGAGATGGAAATATCCAGCGCAGCAGGAAACTTGAAAGAAAGAGTTAAAAGTTCTTCCCGAGTGGATGACGTCATGGTCGAGGTGAATCTTAAAGAAATGTCGTGTTATTCGTAGGTGCTATCTTGTTCCCTTTATCGCTCTAAAATATCACGTCTGAACTTTATGTTGAAACAGAGGGATACAGACCCGCTTTTCTAGAAAATTGCCCAAGAAGGATTTTTAGATGACACCGAGGATAATTAGCGAAAATACTTCATTGTTATATTTTCTCCCTCCCAAATAAATCATTGACATTCCTATTTGAAAATGTATAACCTTAGCTTAAAATCAATTTAAAAATAAATCTTATAAAGAGTAATAACAATTTTCAAAAAAATATTAATATTAATCGGCATACGATATTATTGCTTAAATAAGTCGATTTATAAATTATTTAGATCAAAGTGTTTTATAAAAGTGACTAAATTACATTTAAAATAATATTAACTTTCTAAATTCACTACAATTATATTATTACAAGTTCATATTTCTATATTATTTAGCATACTAAAATATATACAGTCGAATCTCCAATAAAATACACATGTAAACGACGGACAAGTTTTTTGAAATATTTATACAATAACCTCCGTTTTTATGATCCTATCGGTGGCCGTTATTCAAAAGTTTGACTATATTTATAAATTAAATGAGGAGAATAAACAGGATAAATAAATAATGCGTTAGTAATTAAGTATAGAGTGTAGAAATTTTATTTAATTAAATGATCAGTAACACCAGTCTTGAAAACATTCTACAGATTTATAAACTTTACAGGTTAAGAAATAATATTAAAAAATTTAATTATTTTTTAATTTTTATATTTTATTAAAATGTCGGTAACGTTTTTTTTACGAGTGTATAAGCAATATAAATCATAATAAAAGTTCAAACGTAATATATAACATAACGTAATTGTCTTAATTTTCATGCTATTAAAAGTCATTATCTCGTGATAATTTAGTCAGGTGTAATAAAATACTTATTTTAAATGATGTATCTTCACCCCCTTAATGAGAAAAGTAAACAGAAAATAAATGACGACAAAATAAATGGTCGATTATAATTGCTTGAGTAAATAATAGACGATAAAACCTTACTAATTTATCATTTATATTTTAAATTCTAATCATGAAACAATCATCCTCTGTATTATATTTAACACGAATTGACGATCATAATTCATTGTATTATATTATATTTTATTTCTATTTTTTTCTTATTTTAAATTATTATTATTTTTTTTAATCGTGATAAACGATCAAAATGTTACTCCATTATTAAAGGAGATTTAATCTATTAATTTGTATTTTTCTACGTTTTGTGAATAAGAGATTTGCATCTCTATAATTATAGCTTAAATATACTAGAAAATTTAGAAAATTCTGTTTTATAATGTAAAATACATGAAAGCGCTTCAAAAATTAGTTAAATCACAATCGGAACGAATTATTTCCTATTAAATAATTCATTTATTTACAGAGGTGAAGAGTGGAAGAAGACAATAAAACGCAGCATTCGCCAAGCAAAAAAAAAAAAAAAAAAAATGAAAGCGTAGAGACAAAGAATTTATTATGAAAATGTCATCAAGCAACGCATGACGACCATTTTAAGATTACGAGCATAAGATTCTCGTGCTGGAAACATATGAAAACTCTTCATTCACCCTTCACTTCCGTATTAATTTCCCCCCTCCGAAGATTCGTGATTTCACGAGATAAACTTTTCTTTCTTTCATTATAAAATCATTTGGCGTAAAATTATAAAATTTCGTGTGAAATTTTAACATTTTTTAAATTCAAATTATTAAGAAAAAAAGACAGCGAATCTTCTAAATTTTTTAATATATATATATATTTTTTATAAGTATTTAATCTTTCTGGATGCGCACGATAATTAATGCAATGTACTTTATAATGGTTGGGTTAAGGTTGCGCCCGAGGCATGTCTGTTTTAACGAGAAGGCATCAATTATGTAGATTAAGAGAGTAGATAAGGCAATATGGCACAGCAATGATGTATGAGAGCTGGCAAAGATAAATACGTAGCATGAAATTGAGATGAAACAAAATAATGATAGACTAGTCTAACAGTTCTCTTTCTTTAGTTTTTTTCATCCAATAAAACTCTCAAAGCTAATGTTATTTCCTGCAGTAAATCTTATATAAGTGATTTAGCAGAATATATCTTCCATATATTTCATTTAGAGCCGATAAATAATGTTTATTGACACGTTTAAAAAGAAATATATCATTTAATATCGGATTAAAAATGTATAATTGTTCGAAAGTTAGATTATTTTTCAACCAATTTTTATCTTTTAAATCCTTTTAGAATATTACAAATTTATATCTTTTTTAAATCAAGCAGAAATCACTTTTAAAAGAATTGTATTATTATTATTATTATTATTATAGTTAAAAATATAAATTTAAATGTATTTTAAACAATTATTTATTTAATTATTATGGTTTATTAATTTAATTAAAATATTATATTTTAAATCTATTTGTTATCGCTTATAATTTACGTAATAATTACTTTTAATCAAATGAAATTAATTAAAAATAACGTTTTTATATGAAATTTTGTATTAGTAGTGAAGAGATATAAGTAAATTTTTATAAAAATAAAATTATAAATGATTAAATAATATATTTAACTTTGTAGGCTCTAATCTTAAAATATTTAATTAAATTAAAAAAAAATAAAGGTTTCTTTAATATTTTACCTAATATATATTTCGCACATTTTCATTTAAAATGATTTATTAACTAGTTTCTTCTTGATTAAATAAATTCGTAATTAAATATTGAAATAAAATTTAATTTAAATATTGGAAATAGTTAATATTGCTTAAATGAAAAATAGGAAAAATACAAAAATACTATGTATATTGGTAGACGAGAGATTTGTTCGATATTTCAAGTTCATTAATTATTACCTGGAACAGGAGTCATGCTTTATAAATATGTCAATGCCTGTTATTTCATCAATGTAAAAACTGAGAAAAATTTCGATCATGACAAACACAGAAAATAAAAATTTATCCTACAATAAATGAATTTTTAATTTTTATATTTCTCGTATAAAAGCCCTTTTTTATTTTATTTATTTATAATAAAAATTGGTACTTCTCTAATATTTTTTGTTTTAAAAATAGTAAGGACATAAATATATTATTCAATAATTGAAATTTAATTAATTTTACTATTTAGGAAAGAATAAATATAATTTATAAATAGTCATTTTAATATTAATTATTAAAAGGATAGGAAAAAGAAATGCTTACTCTTACTATAGAAGATATTGGCATCAGTCAGTGCGTTTTAAGAGATGTCATGTCGAAGGGTTAGTGAAAGGCAGCTCTCTCTTAGTCTCTTCTCTTTGAGGGAAAGTTTCCGTCTGGAAAGCTGCGATAAACTTGTTCTGCATCTACTACGAACGACCTGTCTATACTTCCGCATTGTGTAACCTTGGCCTTGTCACAGTTAAGCTGTTCTGATGCTTTGATTATGCCTCTTCAGTTATGCATCGTACCCTTAAGGTGAGACTAAAAATATTGCTCAGACAGACACACACGTATTATACGAATTTTACATGAAAACGCGCAATGTCAATTAATATAAAGTTCGGAACTGACATTCACGCAACTAGCTCTTTATCTGTCCACTTAAAGGAAGTTGATATCTTTATCTTAATCTACATCTGATCCCAGGCCAATGTATGAAGTGGTTCATTACACCTCTACCGATATCGTTCGAAACTCGTTCGTAAATACACAAAAAGCAATGTTTCGATAATCATCTCCCCATCTTTTAAAGGTAGCAATAGCGTATAATTAAGTCAGTTCGTTACGTGCGAAAGTAATTGGATGCCAACCAACAGCTTACAATTAACTTGATTAATACACAAATGGAAATGTATGCTTTTCCTTATGAAGAAAGGGAGACGTCGATAAAGTCATTTTCAGTCGATAGGTTGTAAGGTCGAGTGATTATAGGGTCAGAACAGTCACACACCCGAAAACGACCTCTTCGGTTTGGGAAAAACAAAAGACTTTTACCGTTACGACGAATTCGACCGACCGTGACGATAAATTACGTTCGGAATTAAATAGCTGCACTTGTGTGTTGACGTTTCGATTGAAGGATTCGAAAACAAATGCTGTATCGACGTTTTATTTTACAACATTTATAAAACGTGTTGATGGCTATATTCTTCTATAAATGTTCTCGAAAATATATTAGAATCTATTCGATTTCTTGGGAGCTACATTCATTAATTTGAAGGAAATGAATCGATGCATCTCTTACTCCCCACAGCAACAATGGCTCATTTATATTTTCTAACTATAACTGTATTTTCTAAGGTGAAAACAATTTCGAAGAAAAAAGAATCGATTTATATTTTTAACAACGATTAAAAGTATTTTTAGAGCGTTAGTTCTGAATGTGGAGCCTGGCTCGGATATATATAAAACATAATGCACAATTGTTTAATACCTTATTTAAACAATAATTATTGTTTAAACTTAAATAAGACTTAACAAATTTATGGATAAATGAATGTATTAAAAGAAACTTCTGACTCAGACATTCTTATTAAGGGCTTCCTTCAATTAACACGTTTAACATGAAATCAAACGTAACACTGTGTTACGGTAGTAAGGTCACATTCGCTATAAGCATCCTCTGGAAATAAACCTCCAGGCTTTGTTTGTTTTTCTAAAAATTTCCATTTCCTACTTTCGTTCGAAACTGGTATTTATCTATCTTTAAAAAAAAAGAATCCGATTAGGGAATATTCTTCAATGTATTCACCCGAATAATTAAGGAAGGAATAAGCTTACGATCACTCAATAATGTACTTGTGGTGTATGCTCATTTTCATTTTTTTTACGCTTCAATAAAATAAAAATCTTTATATAGAGATATATTTCAAAATGAAATGTTTCCATCCATCTCCACTCATTTGAAAATTCGTCACAGTATTATTATTAATTCTTTAACACGAAGCATCATACTTGAAAAATGATTTGTGTATAATTATTTAAATTGTTGAACGAGTATAAGTGTTAATTTACGGAGTTAAATGAAAGCGACTCGGGTCATTCAACTTTTTTCTTTGGTCAAGAACGAAGATCGTTGGCAGAACAGGTTACATCAGTTCGATCCTGTTTATCTCAGCCACCGAATGTGCGTGCTTGGAATATGAAATTGTGTTCCATATACTATTTTTCCAGACGCTCAACAGCCTTAGTTAAACCAAAAAATTCAAAAATTCTTAAATGACGGGGTCATATCTTTTAAGCGAATTACGTGAGGCGTTACACTTTAACACCTTCTCGTTTATCTCCGAAAAAGAAAAATATGTGCAAAAATTATGTAGCTAGATTATATATTTTTTATTTTCTTATTTCGATGGAAACCGGGTGAAATTCCGAATGAGTAAATATATTTTCGTCTTACTTGTTAGCGATATTTCATTTTGTATGAAGACGTGAAAAGAAACTACTGAATAAATATGAGATTTTTGAAGGGATGCATTGCGATAAACTATACTTTGCATTTAAATTTCTAAAAAAAGCCTATCATCTCTAAAATGTTAAGAGATAATAATAAATTAATTTTATTTTTAGTTAGTTATTACGTTAGGTAGGTATATCTAATTAGTAAATCATGGTTTAAAAGTGTTCACCTATTTAATAGGCGAATCTTTTTAAATATATTTAAACAAACATCTACCTCGAGTGTTTTTTAACCCTTTTCTAATTGTGGCACTCTCAAACTGATCATTTTTTTCTTCCGATATCCCTACTTTTTTATCACTGCAGAGTTTTAGTCATTTTTATTTACTGTCTTTATCACTTGTAGTCTGTGGCAAACCTACTTTTTTGGGTAACCTAAAGCTTGAATGTTCTGGGGAGTCCTTCGCCCCTGATTGTCAGGCTGTACCTAAAGACTGATCTAAAGAACTATTAAGCTTATTATTAACGAAAGATTCGAGGATTCAGCTGCCAGAACGTGGGCTGTGAATAAATCATGCTGCTGTGTGTTCGGATATTGTAAGTCCTGGAGAAAACGTTGAAATTTGACCATTTACAGGGACATATTGAATCCATATGAAATGAGTATTAGAGCATATTCAAAGATCGACATTCAACCGATGATTGTATTACTAAAATGGCCTTATTTTAATAAACATTTAAAACAATTTAATCGATTTCGTTCACTCATTAAAATAAAGTTGCTTCACGGCCAAACCGGGATTAGGGACTCGGAAGTTCAGCTTCATTAGTTTCATAATACAATATTAATAGATCCTCCACTGCTACTTTTAGCAATGCAAGAAGTGTTACGTCACTATCCAGCACTATGGCACACTCAGGTATTTTGCATTTTTTAAAAATGTTATGTATTATACAATAAGCTGATTCTTCTCTATTGTTCTATTTATTTATTTTTAAACTAAACTACAAAGTTAATATTGCATTATGAAATAATTTTATAAATAAAGATAATTTAATCGCTAATTCGTTTAATTTACAGAAGAAATTCTTCATTTATATCGAATTTAACAGTTCAGATATGTGTTTATAATACAAATTTAGAATGGCTTGGGGGCATTTTCTAATTTTCTTCTACCTTAGTGACTGTCAGTTGTCAGCGAACACTGAAGAATGCGAACAAGATTTCAACTACGATACTGAATACTTAGGTCAAAGGGAATAAAAAATGTTAAATGGATATTAAATAAAAAAATTAATTATTAATAAAATTAAAATTATTTTTTACAACGATTAATTCTAAATGTTTGATCAAATTTTCGTACTTAATTTCTGTATAAATAAATATCTGTAAAAATAAATTTATTCAGCATAATAAATTATTAATATTGTTTTAAATTTCTTTAAACATTATCAACGAGCAATTACTTATTGTGACAACGTCACAATGCCTGGCTGCAATTTTAAATCATATTTTAATTTAAAAATCACGTGACTTCCGGTCCAGACGGGAAATTCATATATAGTTGATCGGAGTCTCCAGCTCCTAAGCTTATACATGGTCTCAATTTTTATCTATCAGCCCAGTAATATAACGTATAATAAATTGAGAATTGTACAGGCCTAAATAAGTTATATACGAATATCTAGGACCAGATTTTCACATAAACAAAATAAGCTTCTGTTTAGGGTCTCGCGTTACGAATTTGTATTTAGGGCCCACATTATTTGATGGAGGGGAAAGACGTGCTATAAGTTATAGCTTAGGGCCGCACACGTCTAATTCCAGCCTTGAATATAACAAATTTTTAATAAACATTTTCAAAATTAATTGACGAGGTATTAAAAGATAATTTAACCTGGTATTTCTTTTTCTTATAAAATTAAAAAAAAATTATGTTATTTGAAATTTTTCTAGAATATGATAATGAAAATAGGCTAGATGAAACGGTATTATGTTACAATTTTTAACTTGAAAAAAATTTCTGGACAAACTGCTTTTTTCCTACTTAAGATAGTTATTCTTTACTGCGCGTTAAGTGTAAAGATAAAAAAAATTATCAAAAATCGCATCATAACAGAGCAAAAAACTTAACGTGTTTGATGTTTACTATGCATATACTTAACAAACTTAAAAATACAGTATTTTTGTTCTTACAGTCGACGGTCAGACCCTCTAGAATTTCCAGTAAATTTATTATAATCATCCTGTAATAAAATATGCACATATATAACTTTTATAGATGCAAACAAACACGTATCGATTGAAATAATGTGGACGTGCTTATAAAGTTGTGAGATATCTTTAAGGATGTTAAATGTTCTGCTTGAAGTGTCAGTAGAGAGAAGACATTTTCACTTTGTAACTCCGTTGTAACGATTAAAAAACTTCTAAATTTGAATTAGACAAACTTAACAGTTACATTTAAGAAAAGAAAAAAAAATGAAAATAAATACGGTATTATTTAAAGGCCGATAACGACTCGTCAGATTTAACAATAAACTTCATAAATTATAATACACTTCCGACGATAACAAAAAATATATTAACAAGAAATTAACAAAGGAAAGTTGAAAAACTGCGAGTACTTTCAACCCTGTACGGCAGAGACTTTTTTTGCGAGAGGACTCTTTTGTACAGATTTTTTAAAATAGAACAAAGCATTGGAAATTTTTTAAAATTTCTTTTTTTAATTTCTTGCTAATATATAGTTTTTATGTCGTCGAGAGTGTTTTACGTAGGATTATCATCCATTGTTATTGGAAACAAAAATCTTTAAAAAGTTCTAGTATTATAGAAGAAAATTCTAGCAATAAATTTCATTTAATTAGTCAAAATTTATTCTTAACACCAAACAATTTGGCGTCTTTCCATCATTAAAAAAATATTTTTAATAACCTTTATAAGTGATAGCAAATTCAACATGCTGCATTTAATAATAATAATAATAATAATAAAATGTCGAAAATTTCAGTTTCCGGTGTTTAATTGTCCTAAAATTCAATCAATTTTATCGCTTTAAATTAATTTTTTCCCTCCGTGTAATAATGTTTGCGTTCTTTTCTTTTTAAACTAGTGGATTCATTAATTTAATTCTAAATCACGACTGTCTTTTCCGGCTTTAGCTCATTATTAAAAAAAACAATAGGTGATATCACGTGACTGAATTTTTCACAACAGAATCATTTTGTTGGGTTAAGCTATTTAGATGAAATATCACACGTGCAGATAACATCTCAAAGCTGGTCAAATCGTGCTCGGAGTATTTCAAAAATCATATTCTTCTGCTGAAATGTCGACTGGGTGAAAATATTTCTCTACATTATTGTTAATTAAGGAAGAAACAAAGAAATTATTACTCATAAAACTTAATCAGTTAAATGATTCAGACACAATTACAAAAATTAAGAGGAATCTGAAGGACCAGCACTCGAACCGAGTTGGATCCTTAAAAGTTTAAGTAGGAATATGTTTGGCTCCATCCCTCTTCATCCGGTTTCTTCCTAAAGGTATGTCCAAACTCATAACAGGTTCTCAAGGAAGGAGAAAGAGTTTAAAATCTTATTAATTAATATTTATTTTACTAGTACATATTATCTAATTAAAATACAGTATGTCAAACATTTGACATTTTTGGTATAAATAAAAAAAATTATTATTTTTTACGATAAGGAAAGATTATGTTCTTTGTACTTTTTTAAAGAATACTTCCTGCAACATCACTAGTACTTTGTATTGTATTTTTTTATCCTTTAATCTACTTTGAAACATCTTGCACTTTTACAAATCAAATGTGAATCATCTGTAATTCCGGAAAGACATTCTCATTACTTTCACTGATACGTGCTGTATTCTGCTCTTTTGTGCTTTGTTTATTTATTATCAATCTTAGAAATTGTGTGTTCGTTACTAGTTTAATATAGCAAATGGTTGGTGTATGCTATCTGCAATAGCTAACCTTCTCTTGTATTCAATCTGTATTTCACTTTCCTTATCTTCAAAGGTCATATAATTTGTATCTTTATCACTTATTTTTAAAACCGAATGATCTCTAAGATTTACATTTTATGCAGATATATTATAAATAAAAGATTTTCCCCAAATTAAATTAATTCATTCCGAATATCAATTATAAAATAATAAAAACTATTAGCAATCTAGCTCGAATATTCAATGATTTGATTATGTTTTAATATTTAAAGCAATTTTAATACTTTTTAGGTTGAAAATTTCACAAAACTGTATTATTATAATCATATTTTCTCTAGAAGACGCAATGTAAAAAAATAATAACTATAGAAAATTTTCACTTATAATTTCATTGAGATTAATAAAATCTTAATTTAGTATTGCGAATGTGTTACATAATGGAAGTAAGTTAACTACTTAAATTATTAAATATAAAGATGTGTCGTTGGCCAGATGGCCTACCGCCTTCGGGTTTGAATCCGGTCTCGACCCATTTAATTTATAATAGGTAGTTCGCGTCCAGACACGATTTCCCATCCATCACCCATTCTGATCCATCTCGCTGCAGGTCGGGTCCCTATAATGGGCGAAATTGCACCTTTAGCAGTGGCGAAAATACAAGAGAAGCGCCGCTTCTCTTGTATTTTCTAAAACATAAATACATATTGTGCGACTATTTTCATATTTTAACGTACTTTGAATTAATTAAAATTAATATTTTATTACAAATTTCTATATTACGTGTGAAAAACAATGATAAGATTGCTATTATATCGAATATAAATTTGTATATTCTTATTCCCAATGGAAGCGCCGTATTGTCGAACACGGGAAAGCTTTCAAGGCGAATGAAACGGTATTATGTTACAATTTTTAACTTGATTGATAAGATTGCTATTATATCGAATATAAATTTGTATATTCTTATTCCCAATGGAAGCGCCGTATTGTCGAACACGGGAAAGCTTTCAAGGCGAAAATAACTGAATGGTGTAAAGCAGACAGATTTGCGGATGCGCTTTACATAGCATCAACCTCTGGTGGTTTAGCTGGTGGAAGCTACACACCAAAATATCGTATAACGCTTCCAACGATTCTATACATTAGCCACTGGTAGGGAGCCATTTGACTAACTTGTTAGAGGTAATTACAGGATAGTGAGTAAGAGGTACAAAATAGGTAGATATAGGATGGCAAGGATTCAAATAGTATTATTAAATATTGACAGTGATAGCAATGATATGTAATCTAAAAGAAAGATATGTTACTGGATTTTACACACAAACACTACTATCCACACAAACAGAAAACTCAGATTTTTTTGCATTTATCAACGTTTTAAGGTCGACCGAGTCTAAAAATGTAAGAATCTTAGGGATTATTTTTTAATCCAGCGTCAAACTTTTCCTCTGTTATACATAATAGAGCCGGAAAAGTAAAATGGCGTCTGCGGAATCTATAAAGAAGTTTGGTGTCAGACCTCTTCCGTATGTTGTGTCTGGATGAGAACGTCATGAGCCATTCGGGTATGAACATCTGGCTTGTATAATTTGTGTCTTGCCTCTCTCGGCATGCCATTTTGCTGGAACGTGCTGCAAAATGGCTCATCCTAACAATCCAACTGCTGTATTGGATCCAACACTGAATTAAGTATTCGTTATATTAAGAGTTGAAACATAATGATTATTACAGAGTCTGCATTTTTAAATAATGGTTCCTAAAATAGAAAGTAATCTAGAAAACATTATAAGAGCAAGTTATCGCAATATATATAGTCTATACCGGATGGCCTTACTCGTGAGTTCGTTTTACAGCACAGTATGCCCGTGGTCCTGGTAGAATACCACCAAAATAAATTATCGATGCTTTTTAATGTATACTTTAAAAATATCTATATTAAGTTTCAGCAGTTCTATAAAATATTCCCTATATCATTTGTTAGAAAATTTTACAGAAAAGATTATGAAAACGCTGTAGTGTTAATATTCAGTGTACCCTTTAGCTGCCACTCGAAATTATCGAGTGACATTTCCACTTCTCAGGACGAGGACCTAGAGGTTGGATTTTGGGAAGCGGTGTAGATGTTATGTGACGGCGTTGTGTACAGCGACGATGCGTGATATGTAAATGAATGAGTGCACTGAAGAAATGAGATAATGATTCAATTGTGAATGTTATCGTGAGGAGTGTGTGTAAGGATGTGTTGAAGTGAAACCGCGAGCTTACCCGATCGTTAAAATGTCTAGCTGAGCCCGTAATCTTCCCGTTGGTAAGGTTGTCTTCAGATTTAGTCCCCGGTCCCACGCCAAATAGCCTACATCCTATCGATGCGTCCTCCATGAATGAAATATCATTCGAAATTTTACGGTGGAAACTCTTCAGCCTCCCGAAATTCAGTTGCAATACTTGTTTATTTTCATTCTTTGTGAGAAGTAGTGTTTAACAATAACCATAAAAACCATTGTTGGAATGATGACGTTTAATTATTAAATTGTGTAGAAAAGTATTTTAAGTCAATTATACGAATTATAAATTCGGCTGTTTTTTTTTTTTTTTTGAAAAGTTTCTATAATATTGTAAGCAGAAAAATTTTCAGATAAAGCATTTAAATGTTTATTATTAAGGCTTTAGAAGGAGATTATAGCACGCAGAAAGGCTCAGTCTTCCATTTTCTTTTGCATCCATTGACAGGCGACATTCGTACAGTGCATGCTATGTAGGCTACTTACAAATGTGATTTATTCTAAAATTATCCTTCACGAATCTTTAATTTACATGTAATGTCACGAATGTATAATAATTACTGAAAGAAAAACTTTTACAAAATTAATAAGTTTCAAAGTGAGTGTACAAAATCGTGCCGTATGCCTATATAAGCAAAAGACAGATGTCAGCAGGCCATCAATAAATCTTAATTTACATTGTACAGAATATGCTTATAAGTTAAAATATGTAGAGTTAATGTGAATATAATAACAAATGTAATTTCCTATGTCAAAAATAGAAAACTATTTCATCCCAAGTAATATTTCTCACTGTACTGAATCGAGTAAAATTGTATAGCGTACTTTATGTATTGTTAAACATAATAAATTATTTTTTAAAAGAAAGTTTGCCTTTATATAGTTGTATAAATGCATCAGAGGATAAGCTATCGTTTTCTCATTATATTGTCAAATATATGTAATAAAAGACAACAGAGAAAAGGCAAATGCACCTATTTAATAACTCTATCATCATTATGAAAAGAGGAGATTTTAATAATTCTACCGCTTCTTTTGGAAAATTTTGTCATTTATTCTTCTGAAATCTTCGCTTGCTGGTGGTTACGGGATCCGAACTCAATAAACAGAAGTTTAAAATATTTGTATTCGTTTTCTGGCGCAATGCTCTATGCACATTTTAAAATATTTATGGCGAACATCTCGAACCTCTTCCGTCAGATGTTCTATAGGCCGCAGTGCGAAATATCTTATAATTTATTGCTATATTTCTTTCGTCTTTCAAAAAAAGTCACCTAAAGATTACTTTACTTTTATAGGCTTTTAGTGTGTATTTTTTTTAATAATACAAATTGTTAGTAAATGAATTTTGTCATTCTAATCATTCTAACACGAAGATTCATTTATAATTGCAATTCAACTTTTATCAATGTAATTATTTTTGTAAGACTTAATAATTAATATATTGTATATTTATGAACAAAATAATAATTATAAAAAATACATGAGATTTTTAAATACAAAATATGACAAATAATATATTTTTTTCTTCATAAGCGGCAACAGATATATTTTCATGAGGTTTATGGAATTCAAAAACTGATAAATTTGATTGGTAATAACAAAATGTAGAGTTATGGGCAGTTGTTAATACTATGCGTCGAATAAAAAAGCAACCAAAGAAATAAAGAGAAATTAAAGCCTATAATGATTCATATGAATATTTTCATTCAAAAACATTTTACAATATAATACAATACCATTGCCTGATTTATGGTTATGAACGCTGCAAGCTGCAAACATTTTGTGCGTTCTTTACAAAAATCATATTTCCGCCCTAACCTAATATTTTGTATTTATATTTAGAAATTACACAATTTTAGTGGGATTAATTCTGGTAAACTGCTGCAAAAACAACTTCTCTATTCCTTTATCAACACAATGTTTTTTTAGCAGATCCAAAAAAAAAACAGATTAAACGAAAAATTTGATTGCACAACATGAATGATAGTGCAAATTTTCAATATTTTTCATGCAGAATTTCTCTTAGAATTATAAAATAGACAATAAAATTACAAGCCTTGTTAAAAACAGATGAATATGATAAAAATTGCAAGATTATTAGTCTGTAATAATAAAAATGAATTTAAAAAATTCCTTTCGGTGTCTTAAATGAATTAAACAAAAATAGAGTTTAAAAATAACATCATTTAACGAACCTCTATTTAACTGATTTCGGATTTAATAGACAAAACGTTTGACTTAAAGGAAAAATTTACAACCTTCTTTTATAATTCACAAATAGAACATGCTAAAAGAATGAATAAATGAATCAATGAGTATAAAATATTTAATGCATATTATAATATTTTAATACATTATGTACTGTACGTCCGATTTAATAAACGTTCGACAATAGCGGACACCACCTTCCCCGAATTATCCGTTAAATCGAAATCCTACTATATCGGTTTCAGTAAATAAACCCTTTGAAATTTCTAATATTTTGAATAGAGTTACTGTTTTCGGATATTAATAAAGAAGTTTTGGGTTTATCAAACCACTTCGTATGAAAACTTCTTTGCTATTTCAAAGACGATTAATTGTAGAATACGATTTATATACTCAACTGTTTGTTTGTCAACTTTCTACACACACAGAAGTAAAAAAAGCGACTTGGTTTACCACATATCACTTAAATGACTTAACGAACGAAAGCGTGTTAAACCAATTTGACGCTAAGACCGGAAATGGGTGGTTGGTAAACTCGAAATCCGTGAAATCGATGTCCGCGAAGTTGAAATTCTATATAATTCCTGTATGCGTGATATTCAAATTCACATTTTAGCAATTATAATTTCTCTGCCATTCAAATTTTCGGACGGGAACACCGTACACGTCAATCATAATAATGATTTAGTGCACTGTACAAAATAATAAATCTAATTCATTTTGATAGTTATTCAGGCGATTTTAAAAAAGAAAAATAATGAAAAATTACTTTTCTTTTTTCTTTCTTCTTATTTTTCATTAATAGATAAACAATACGATAAAACAAATATAAGAAAATGAAATATTGAATAATTTTAGGATTTTATAATAAGTATACAGTATATACAGTAATAAGGCTTATAATAATCTCATCAATACATCAAATGCTATAATAATTAGCTTAATAATGTATATATTTTTTTACAGAATGGAAAATTAATTTTTATTCTGTAGCTCATTCTGTATTAAAATTGGCTTTCATACAAATCAATGAAAAATATGTAATAATTCTTTCTATTCGTTGCTTTCTACTTGATCTATATTCGGTCCAATGAAAGGCTAATTTTTCGTTGTCACTTTTGATGAGCGATTAGTCAATCTCGTAGATAGGAAATTAGCGTGACAATTATGGCGTCACGTGATAGTTGTCATGCTAGAAACTCGTTGAGTTTTATCATGGCTAAAGGCCTAAAGCGAATGGCTATAAACTGTTTAGCTACACATTTACTGATTGCTGACAGAGAATTAAATTTGAAATGTATCATAAAAACACATGGTGTAAACATTATACCAAGGGAGCTTTTATTTTTGAAATATATTTTGATATATCAGTTATCTAACTGGCATCTAACTGATATTAAATATTTCTGAACATTATCTTGGAAAAAATCTTTTCAGAGATTTTTTAAAATTCGGTACTCGATCAACTTACATTTGTAATTATTTATTAATCTTTTTATAATATGCAACTCTATTTGTAATTAATTACAGTATATAAGCCCTACATTACAATATATTACATTGTATTCATTACATTTAAATAACTAAGTTATAGGTTCAATTGCAGATGGCAATTACTGGAAGTTTGTTTTCTAATAATTTTGAAAATCGCTATCAATAAAGCAAAATATGCATTTTTGCGTAAAGAAAAGTCTATATTTACGTATTTCTCGACATATCTAATCTAAAACAGGCTTAGTAATTGCTTTTTGCTTGTCAATTAATGATACAGTTACTCTACTTAACAATACAGAATTCCAACAGCAAATACTACGTCATTACCTAAAGATATCGATATTTAAATTATTAAATCCGTATAATTATGTACTAGAAACACAAAATTTAAATGGTACATACATATCTTCAGATCTTTATCCTTATAGCAGATTATAGGCAGCACAGAAAGATAATTATGTACAGTACACAGCGTACATAAAGCGTAATTATGTTTCTGTGAAGAAACATAATACTTGAAAAATAGACTATGTATATATTAAGTTAGAGTTATTTAACAAGTCACTTTAAATTGCAACCGAAAGAGATATTTTTACACGCATAGATATTAAATAACGTTTTGTACAGACAGTCAAAAACGAAACAATATTTCCTCCATTATTGTTCAGCAATCTTTTGCAGAAAAATCTTTCAATAATTTTTATATAATTTGTAAAGATTTCTAAATGGCGGGAGTAATAGGATGTCTATAAAATACACATCAAACAATTTCTTTTTTATTCCCACAATTTATAGAATTATTTTTAAAATTATTAAAATGGAATACAACTAAAACTTATTATAAGCAGTTTTATGTTATTTATTGTAATATTTAAAAGTATTTATAATTTAATTCATTTTATTAATAAGAAAAAACGAAATTCAAATTCGAGGGTATTTTGAAAACGTCCGGGGAAACCGGATTACACGCGTTCGCACTCTGATCTACAAGATAGTAAAAAACTAAATAGTCTAATTCTTAACCGATAGATGGCAGCAGATCACTAAGACTGAAACCAAAGTCTATGTATATAGATAGACCTTGGCTGCAATGCGAGGAGGACCAATCGGATTAAAGCAATGTTTCCCAAAGTGGTTCCTATGGACTCCTGGGTTACAATTTACGTAAACATTAGTACCATAAATCTGTAGCTACAGATTTATCACACCTTGTAGGTTAAGTAACGAAAAAGAGTCGGAGATCAAGTGAAAAGTTAATAGATAAGATTAAAACAAAAACGACTTTACTTACCGATCAAGAAAGAGATGCAAGATGTAATTAAAACATATAGGCCTATAATGAATGACTAACCAAAAAAAGTACTGATTAGATGGCTAAATCAATTTTATAATTCTAAGAATAATAAAAACACAAATTAATACTTTGCAAATAGTAAACTTAAAATATATTAGAGGAATATTTGAAAAAATTAAAACAAAACTTAAGAATTATGATCTTACATTATTTCTAGAACAAACATGTAAGGCATATTCAAAAACGAACACAATTAGATGTATGGGAGAGTATCTACAAAGAGGTATAATATATAATTTATTTATATTTTTTGAGTATGCTGATTTTTTCTAGTGTAACATACACGAAATATTTTGTTATAAAATAGTTTTATTTAGTAATCTATAGAATAATATTGATAATATAGCTATCATTGCTTGCTTTTTTCATGCTAAGAAAAAACTGCTATTATATATGCACAGATACTATTTATGGTGGGCAGCAATGAGGAAATTTCCGCCGAATATTTTCTGTGCTAAATTTTTATTATACGAGATTTATGAAGTTCCTTCAATTTGAGGAGGCAACCCTTCTAACCTATTAAAAAAGCCCCTGAAGACTATATAGTTCTAGAACGTTATTTTTTGCTACAACTATGATATAAAATCGTCAAAAACATATTTTGGTATAGCAGTCGTTTTGACTAGGTGTACAGAAAGTCTCGCGGTTCTAGTGTTAAAATATTAATATTAACGGATAAATATGGAGTCAGATCTGCACAAAATCTCATCTTACAAACTTAAAATTTTATTTTAGATTTACGAAATGTAATTTATGCAAATGTGACATTTTATTCTTGGCCGTCTTTACCTATAAAGAATCTTACTAAAGACATTACATTTAATACAATTTAATCACTATTTTGCACTCGTCCTACAAATGAAGAATAATTTCCTTCCTTCCTAGAAAGAGTTACGTTTAATAAAGCAATGTTTCTTTTTTACTAGTATGATTTACATTTGACTTTCTACGTTAGAATGTAAAACTGAAAAATTAATGTGTACAGTTAACACATAAAAAAGGAAAATAAATTGTACAACGATATTTACCAGATGCAATAGATATAGAGGAGAAGGTGGTATTATGGAACACTGCGGGTATTATGGAACCACCTCATTTCGAACTCATAATAAAGGAGAACTGTAGCGGAATGTGGCTGAACTGAACTAGGCAGACATCCATAGCAAGGAGAAAACCCGTTTTACTTCAGTTAAACAGTTGTCCGTATTTAATCAGCAAATTTGTTTTTTTTCAAAATTCGCAAGTTTTGAATGCTAAGTGAATTTAATTATTTTTAAAATATAAATCGTGTAGT